>NC_142717.1:28256092-28556092 GCF_055471065.1 Atractosteus spatula | reverse complement strand
GATGACTGTACTTACTCAGTGCTCCCTCTCACTGCAGTTTCCTTGACTGTCTTTCAAGGGAGATAGGTCATATGTCCAGAACCAAGAGGGAGTAGGGCTCCCTCTTCATCATAGACTATGTAATATTCAAGCCATTGAGTGGAAATGTGTCATTTTCATTCTGGCAGCACATCAGAGAGGCAGTCTGACATGTGGAAAGGTAGTCACTGAAACATTTTGCCCCACTTTATGTTAAGAGGAAAATTGGGTTAATTTAATATAACAACTCTGTGTAATTAGCACAAGCACCTTTTGTACTTTATATGAAAAGTTGGCATTCAATATTTGTCATTGCTGTAGTTTTAGTTGATTTAATGGTACAGCAATAAAAACCAATCACAGTTCTTTTGTACTTGGCTCTACTTTTGTTCCTAAGTGCTGTTTCATCCAAAATACAACCATATCCATTTTAATTTGTTCTTTTTTCTGCTACATGTATTTTTTTAATACCCCTGGCTGCAAAATGCATTAAAATATGACCATGTCATTTGTTTTAGATGCTACTTTGTGAACTTAAAAGAAGTGTACAGTCTAATTGTTTATTTAGAATTTATTATTTATGCAATAAAAAAATCTGAGCTGTTCTGATTGATACAGATTGTATGGTACGGAGAGACCAGTGACAGTCTGTTGCAGCATGGGGTTAATTTCATATAGGTTTGCATATCTGCAGTATATGCAATTTTTACAAACTAAAATTAAGGGTTTGGAACAAGGTGTTACAGCACCTTTTGCCTGTGACATTCTCTTTGAGATACTGATGGCACTCTGTGGCAATTACAGCCCCTGTCACTCATGACAGCCCCTGTAACTCATGTCAAACTTTCAAAATGTTTTAGAAGACAAACACTTAAATGCAGTGTACAGTCTTTCAGGTTTATGTAAATCTCCAATTCTGGTTCCTTGCTTTCTGTGAAATACATTTGAAGGAATGTTGCAGCTATCTGAGAGGGTTTTAGCATCTGTTGACTCATGCCCAGCAGCTGTGAAGGACCCAGGTGTTTGAGAATAGTGTTTATCCAAATGTGAAAGAAAAGACCATAAACTTGTATCATTATCTGGATCTTCCCCTTCTACAGAGCAACACTGTTCACCGGGGGGGGGTCAGTGTTTAAAGGGATTCTGGAATACATGCTGTACTCTTGCTGTTTAATTTTCTTTGTTCCTATCAGCACTACAACACACTTCTCAGCCTTCTTAACATAGTTCCTCTTGCAGCGTCATTATTACATTGTGTACGGAAGTAAAAATGTACAACTTTACCCTTGAGCCACCCTCCACAGACAAGTATTGGTTTTAATAGGAAGTTTGTGCTTTACATGTTTCAATTATTTGGATCGGTTTTCTGCCACAAATGCCATGATGTCTTTTGTATGGCCTTGTGGTTTTGGGTTAGGACAGTCTGAGCGCACTGGATGTTTGTCTTCTATAGAGTGTATGCACTTTCAACCATCCCCTTTATGATCTTTACCACTTCTCTGAATGTTGTGAGGCATCTGTTGCTCGATTTGAAATTTTACATGGGCTAGCAAATTGTCACCTTCCTCTTTCTAAATACTGGCTCATGCCAAAAATATGATGAAATGCCACACTAAAGTTTGTCCAGTATGTTTTTGAGGCCTGGGAATCTGTGCGCTCATGACAGTTTTGCAGTTGAATTTCCATTGAAAGATTTTCCTGTCTCTAAAATGGGGTAGTAACCAGTATCAAGACAGGACTGACATGAGCTTTTGTGTGACTTTTTAATTTTGGTACTGTACAAATCAGGTTTGCACTGAGTGGGCAATCACTGTGGGTAACCCTCTGCCCAGGTAAAGTATGACTTGATGTACAGTATGTGTAAATCGACTTGACATGAATCCTCCCACATTACTTATAAAGAAATACATTTTCACAGTGTTATTTCTTGCCTATTGTTTTTGTTTAATTGTCTCGAGTCCAAATTCTGACAAAAATCTAATTACTGCTGTAAATATTGCCTCATTGCTGCTCCTTACTTTCAGACTTGTGTAAATAAGTTTGGAAAGGCACCCTATTTTTCATGGCTTGAGGAATAGTCTTGAGTTACCAGTTTGGTTTTGTCATTGATTGCAAACGTAACGAGGCTTCTGCTTGTAAGGGTTATCAGTGCAATTCCTTGTCAATGTTTTGCAGCTTATATAAAGCTGAATCTACTCATTTACATCTTTGGTCACCTTACAGACTGTTTTTTTAGTGATTGATTCAGAGACCTGGGGCTGCATATTGGTGATCCCACATTCATCACAGGGGAAGGGATGGAGTAAAGATGGAATGTCCAACAAAGCTGTTTACCTTCGGGCACCAGACGTGAACTGTGTCTTGCAGTTGTCAAGCATTTTATCAGCTAGTGCGCTAGAGGCACATCTGGGCTGCCTGAAGCCACTTAAATACTCCTGTTGCTTAGAATCCCTATCCATTTCAGATTTTGTGCTGGTTCTTCTGCAGACAGCGGACGGCACATGAAATTTGTATTAAAACTGCTTATCTTCATACATCTGTCTATGCAGACTCCATTACGTACTTAACATAATGGAGAGAGCCACATGCAACATCAAATACAAAGGTTCTGGCTTATATATGAGAGCCGGCAGCTGCAGTGAGATGAAGTGGTTGTTTTTCTATAAGGGGGAAAATATAAGCCTTGCTGGTGTTCATCTATATCTCTTTGTATCAAGTTGTTATACCTGTGATTGTCACAGCTACATAGGCTGATAATGGGCCTGTATCCCTCATCTCTGGATATTGCAGTTGAATCACCAAAGGCACTTTAGGACACTTAGAATGACAAAGAGCCGACAGTGATATTGGAGAGTGGAGGGGGAAGAGCAGGCATTTGAAAAAACAGGATAACTACAATAGAAGCTGCAGTGGAGATCCACCGATACGTACTGTACACTACCTTTATTAGGATGCAGTCCTTTTCCTTGATGCGATTAAAATGGATTATTTTCTGCACAGATTGATGTCACGCATGGACAAATGCATTAATTCAATCAAGCATTTGACTTCCACAAACCGCAAAAATAGATTGGAAATTGTTCTCTACATCACGTGCCAAGAATGGAAATGGTTTGCAGAAGTATGGAGCTCACTCTGCGTTGCAGCACCTTGAAACTAATTGAGCATCTCCCAACCATTTTAAATAATGTCAGGAAAAATGTTTTCCTTTAAAGACTTGAAGTGACAAATTCAACTTGAATAAAGCTATTGACCAGGATTTAACACCTTTAAAATGTCACCTAAATTGCAACAATAATATTGCCCTGGAAGGTCTTAGCAGTTTCCAATAAGGCCCACAAAAAATTAGCTTGCTTTTTTTACAGTAATTTCAGTGGCTTAAAATAGTTCTGTTCTTTCATCACATTTGAATTGTTCTAGTGTAAAGTCTTTTTTGCAGGTGCCTTTTACTCTTCTGGCTTGCTTTTCAGTTGCTTCCAGGTTGTCACTGTGTTTAATTTAAATAGCTTCCTATAGTGAAATGCCACTTTTTAACGTTTGGTGTCTGTAGTGTTTGTATTTCACCGGAAACTAGCACAACATGCAGAATTCAGTCTTTTCTTGTAGTAAAACCATGCATGTGAAGCATCTTGTTTTTGTATTTTTTGAGGGGTTTAAAACAGCTGTAAGGTTTGTTTTAATAACCACAAACCTGGTTAGATTCTAGCCACCATACAAGACTCACAACAGGTGCCATATTTTCCCCTAAGTCTTAAAACACATGGCAGATATCTTCCCCACTTCTCACACGCCTACTTATCAGTCTGTTTCTCTCCCACTGATGGATCTGTGGGTAGAAGAGTATACTTCACTGTAGCTCAAAAAAGCAGGCTGTCTACTTTTTAGTGCTTTGATGCCAGTTCTGTTCTTTAAACTTAATACCTCTATGGGGAATTCAGAAATTATAATCAAATGAGAAATGCCAAAAGGGGAATGTTCTAATGCATAACAAAAACTGACCAACAATCAGCCAAGCTTTAGGAGAAAAGTGTAGATGCTAAAATGTAATATGACCATTTGAATTAGGGTAAGTCTGACCCTATTATAATGGAATAAACCATTAGAAGCTGGACACTTTATAATCGTGTTATATAGAACAGCTGTTTGTTACAATGTGGTGCAATTTTTTATGTGTTTTCTTGATCATTCTTTTAAAATGGAAAATCAAGGGAGCTTTGGGTTCACACAAGGTGAATATTCTTACCAGAATGCTATGGGGAATGATTTGTGATCTTCAGTCACCAAACCAGGTCAGGTAACAAAAAAACAAAACGAACAAAGCTGAGGCTTCCGTGGTGGTTAACATCTGCGTTCATGAGACTGTAGAAGCTGTGTGTTTTTGGAAGGGTCTTGGAGAGAGACTGGCTTCTGGGAGAGACGTAAGAAAAATCTCAAAAGGTGACTGTGGAAGCTGGTGGGCACCCAGTGTATTTAGTGTGGAAACAGAAAAGGTCTGTTCACTAGCTCAAAGAGGTGCTTAGTCTGGTTTGTTGTGAGTTTGTGTTACTTCTTAAATGTTTAAAATTTGGCTTTTTATAATGACAGTTTGTTTCCGTTTACCTTAATCACCTGGCAGTGTCACACAATCTTTAGCACTTTAATAGCTTATGTCATCATATCACCGACTAGCTTATGTGTAGAACCAATCAGCAAAGCTGGAACCCAACAAATCAGTTGACCAGAACCAATAATATCATATGGATGCATTTAATTTGGCCGGTTGCAAAGTACAGATTAAATTACAGATCTCGGCTGATTAAGTATTGCTTTTCAGATTTCCTGGAAATGATCCTCTGGTTTCTCATTGCACCCCCTTACATCCAATTCTACAGATCTATAGTGCATTAAGGACCCTGTCCTTTACATTGTGTTGACCCCTGGGCATACTTCTGTTTCAGCTGTCATTCGTAAAGAAAGCAAGACAGACCTGTATCAGATATCATCCAACAGAGAAACCAGTCACCCCTTTCCTCATTGCTTCTCTCTTCAATTTTTGTTTATGGCAAGCACAAGAATAGGATGCCAGGCTAACACCCCCAGTCTTTTTGACAAATGCCCTGGGATTTTTAATGACGACAGGGAGTCAGGACTTTGGTTTTACATCTCATCTGTAGGATGGCTCTTTTTTTACAGTATGGTATCCCTGTCACTGTACAGGGAAATTAGGATCAAACAGACAGCAGGGTGAGTGCCCCCTACTGGCCCCACTAACACCCTCTTTCAGCAGCAACCTTATTTTTTCTGAATCCAGGTACTAACCAGGTGTTACGTCCCAGTGTGTGTTCTGTGTGTGTTTTTCTGTTATGTCCACACTGCGGACCCTTGATTGTTCTCCCTTCCCCATTGGCCCACCATTACACCACACTCTCAGTATGACATCATCATCAATCAGCCTCTCACCCAATCAGAGTGCATCTTATTCAGTATATAACCTGGAGGTTTTCAGCAAGGAGAGGCCTTTTGTTTGACTTCGGTCCCGTTTGGTTATCGCTTCGCTTCGCTTCGCTTCGCTTCTGGTTATTGCTTCGGCTTTGTTTGTTGGTTTGTTTTGCTTTGTGTGTGTGTATTTTCGTATAGCTTCGGCTTTGTTGTTTTGTTGGTTTTTTGTTAGTTTCTTTGTAGTTTCGTTTGTTTATGTGTTCATCCTTGTTTTGCCATTACCTTGCCCCAGTGTTACATGTTCAACTTTTGTGTTCTTTTGTACCCTGCTCCTGTTTATTACTCTTGTTTTCCCTTATTTGTCTTCCTGGTTCACTTGTGTTTTTGTGTGAACTTTTGTATATAAGGTTAGTTTAGGTTGTTGGGTACACTTACACACTTAGTTGATTTTGTATTAGTACACTAGACTAGTACGGGTGAGTGCCATTTGTCTTGTGTGGTTTTGGGTAGTCAGTGCAGGTTAGCTAGGGTGTTGAAGACGCCGAAGACCGTGTGTTTCGGGTTTTCTTTTGTAGTCAGATTAGCTTTCCCTCACTGTCCTAGCCAGCTCCATTTTGTTTGTTATTTTCTTTCCTTTGGCACCACTCTAGTTCCTTAAGCTTGTTATCACGCTTCCTAGTCCCTCACCAAAACCCCCCTGCTTCCAAAAGAATTATCCTAAATGTTACACCCCTTTTCCCCTAGACACTTGGGGTCGTAACACCAGGGCTCACACCCACTTAGCTTTTGTGGGTTGCCAGTTGAGTTGTACGGTGATATTTAGGTGCCTGTTTAGAACTTGACTCACTTCATTTTGTAATACACCCGAGATGTCCAGAAATAAGGCCAGTAATATCAAATCATCTGTGATGCAAAAATAGTTTGCTAGTTAATCTTTTTCTAAAACTGAGTAAAGCTATTTGTGTGCATGTCCTTCATTCATTTATCAAATCTCTAAATATTTGAGAATGGCATGTTAAATGTTACAGCAATATTAAACAGCTGTGCTTGAAAGTATATATTTATAATTAAAGTATTTTTCCCCTCTTTTGGCCTGCCTAGGCATAGTAATGTCATTTTGTTTGTCTTTTTTTTTCCTGTGGCTGATTTTGACATGATTTCTTCTCTACTAGATGATGGCAGAACCTTCATCTAATCTTGTAACCTTAAATGGATATTAAACCTGTGAGGGTTGAGTTAACAGCTTAGCAAGGGCATTCAACTCTTTGGCACTTCTTCAGTCATTAAAAATGAAATCAAGGTAGAACAATTTCTGCATATGCTAATGTGCTTTGTTAAGCTTAAAATGAGATTTGAATTACCATTTAAGTAATTGCTCAAGATACAAGATAAGCTTCTACTGTCCGTTACCGATGTTGAGAAAAGTCCAAGTGAAAATAGGATTAGTAACTGTAAGGCAAAGATCAGACACATTACATATGAGCAGTGGTATAGGAAATAGTCTAAAATGCAGGTGGTAAATCTCATTTTAGCAGCCACCTCAAATAGAGGTGGCATCAGCAGTAGTAGAATGTTCAAGCCTGTGAAAGCAGGAGTGGGTGTAGTTGTCATTGCTGCAGGAGGTGAGGTCAGCAACTCTTTATTAATCTCTTGTTTTGTTGCAAAGAATAACATGAATGTGTTATGCTGTTAAGTCGAAGGAAGAAAAGCAGATTTAACATATTGTTGATGGGGGAACTGTAGGATGACTGTTACCTCTCAATACAATAGAAATAAGACAACGATCCTGTACAGAAGGTCAGCTGTTTAAGCCTGTAGGTGGTCACTCTGGTGTTCCTCCACAAACCTTCAAGATGTTGTTTTTTTTCACCACAGCCTATTTCATACATCCCTAAAGGATGTTCTAATGTCCCCTGATAAATAAAGTACAAGAGAAAGCTTGGAATCGAATATTAAAAAGCCCTTTGAATTTGTGTGAATTTATTATAGCCTTTGTCGTTTGGCCTCCATTGACAAATCTGCTTCTGTGGCTGCAATTAGATAAAAATAAAAATGTTTAGAAAATGATGAATGAGACTTCCTCTAGTTTAACACAGTGACCCCATTGCAGTAAATGCAAGGAGCACTCTGTCATGAATATGTGCAATAATGACAAAGCACGACAACTGAAATGAAATAAAATCCCTAAAGAGTATCACATGATGACTTCAATTGCTGGTTATCCCTTTTCCACATCTAGAAAATAGAATATATTTATCTTAAATTGTGATACAAACTACCCGTTATTGTATACATGTGCATAGTGTACTTACTGTGTCTATATTAATATTATGTTGAAATAGTATTAAAATCATAAAACTATCTGTTGCAATTACAAGTTGGTCAGCTTTTGGTTTGTTGACTGAAAAAGAAAAGAAATGATTTCGCCAGAATGTTTAGGCCAAAGCCTGGAAAGTTAAGCCGCAGTATTTCTGGACAATAAAGTCTGAGATAGTGAAGATGTTGGCACTATTCCTGACTCCTGCTTCATGTTTGTGTTGATAGCTGCAAGCTTGATGGAGCACAAAATCATGTGCTAAGCAGTACATGCACCTTGAAATATCAGATAGTCAAATGAGAAAGTTTTGACAAGCACTAGTGACTTCATTCTGACATGTAACGATATGTAAAGATATGCAACGCTTGGCCTGTGGGATGTTCGACGTGCAGATAAAGCATTCTGCCTAGACAAGAGTTTGCTGACTCAGTCCCAGGTGGCAACAACAGTCCAGTTTTCCTATTTCGCCAGAGACTTGCTCCCACCTGTAGCCTGATCCCAGAAGTTGGGCAGGGTTGAGTTTAGTCTGTACGGAGATAGAAGAATTGAAAGGAAAATTTAGGTTGCTGTTATGCATGGTGGGCCAATAAATGATGCTCTTTTCTCTGGAGCAGAATTTTATTTTCACACTCATGTCCCTGTATTGTGATAGGTGGAGATAGATGCGCAGATTCTAATTATTTTGGCATTACAGGTCCCTTGTGACTGGCTGTAAAAGCAGGAGTACTATCCACAGTGTGCTAGCTGAAATTCACTCTGCCATCCTTATTGCCATTCCCTGATTCACTATGTAGTCATTATACTAGTGCATAATGGCTGTCCCACCCCTGGTTGATGATAATCTTATCTTAACCAGTTAACTTGTATTTCATTTTAAATCAAATTTCGCTATCCGGTGAAACACCCCGACATTTTTACAAGCACTGTGTTCTTGGCAGCCTGTTAAAGTAAATATGCATATACATGTCCGCCCTGCCCCTTGCAAACAAAATTTTCATTTAGTTTTACAGATGTGTTCTGGTGAAAACTTTAAAACACATTTGCCTGAGTCACAAGCCAAATATTGAGACACATTGTGCAGTCTTGTCATGTAATGAGGGGGTAACATTGTAGACAGTGTAGCAGTTAGCGATAGCTAGGATTTCTTCCTCTTATAGCTGCTATACGTGTATGATGCTTTTAACTCAATTAATCAATATTATGCTGTGACCTATTTTAATTGTTTTGTTCTTGTTCCTTAAAAGGCTGTTGTATACACATTTGTTGAAGTAGCTAGTGCCATGTGACAGTTTATTCCTTCTGCACTGCAAGTGTAACCATGGTTACTGTAACCCCGAATGTCCAGGGTGGTATAGGTCTAGTAATGCTGGTGAGGCCTTCTCCTTTACTTATTTTAGGCAAAGTAATACATCAATTGAGTTTAATGGCTAAAACATCATGCATTTAAACAGATTGGTTATTTTATTATTTTACTCTATCGATTGTGTTAGTTTTTAATTTTTCTTTAACCTTATGTCTTTTTTTCCAGTCTTCTCCACAAGCTGGACCTAGTCCGTCCTTGACTGAAGCAGAACCCACAGACGATAACGAAGTGTTTGGTATGTGCCACGCCTTGTAACATGGTTTTCTTTACTAGAACTTGTAATTTGCAAACAGCTTTGGGAAGAAGTTGACAATGCTTAAGATCTGAGAAGAGAAACATTGTGCTTCTGAAAGAAATACTTCACCTGTGTTGGTTTCGTTCGTGATTATGTTGCAGACTTGGACAAGTATACAGAATGTGTATTTTCAGATACTGAACTTCCCTTTGGAAAAAGCTATTACTAACACTTTTTTTCAGTCTTAGTTCAGTTTTATCAGCCTGTATTTATTTTTATGCTCATTGGCAGTTTTTGGTAAGCATGCTGGGTATCTGCAGACTCTATTGCAGCAGTGCAGTGTATGTGTGAAGTTCATTAGGAAGGGAAAATTTCAGGCAGTGTTTGTCTGAGTAATTTATATTGCTCTGTATGACAGCTCATCATCCTTCTCTATTCCTAAAGGGAGATGGTTATTTTCACTCTGCATTGTTTTATTTTTAAAAAAATCCACAGTATTAGGTGACTTTTTGCTTTTTGTGAAAAGGCTTGTCAGACCTACAGTGTCTTACTGAAGTTGCAACATCATACCCTTACAATAGCTAGTTTTAGAGTGGACAAATACAAGACGATAAAAAGGTCAGGAAAACTAAATCCTAAAAAAAACATTATGGTGAAAAGAAGCCATTTCACACATAAAGATGGCCAATTTGAGATTGCATATAAAGAATAGGTATAAAAGAATAACTTGTTTCATATACAGTAGTGTCTTTTATGGAACATTATCTAAAATGCTATACAATAAAAAGTAAAAAAAAAAAGGTATATATTGTAAATGGACCTGAACATTAAAGCTCTGTCTAGATTTAAAGGCGAAACCCATGTACGACTCTTTTCACTGGTTTCTTTAGCCCCATTTTGTGTTTGTGCTTTGTGACAGATGGCATTAAGACTTAATCTGCCTGTTTTTATGGCCTGAAGCGCATCAGTTTAGCACTCATCAACGCGTGTTCTATCAGGAGAGGGATGTTCTCTCCTGGTAAAAGTTATATTTCTGGTAAGGCAGCCCACTGGTCTCAGGGCCCCTGGCAGTGCAATTCAAGTCTGTTCTGAGGACCATTTTTCAGATGTTGGCATTCGGCAAAACCAGAATCTACCAGATGAGGGCGTTATCTACTGATGCTCCTCTGCTGATGCGGTAGCTTCATTCCGTGATTGCAACTTCAGTTTACTTATATATTGGCTTTCCGAGCTGGAGAGTGATGGCCAAATAAACTTCCTGGAGCTAAAAAGCTCTGCTCAGACTCTTAGTCCTTTAAACACTGTTTCCCATTATTGTCCAGGCTAAGTCTTTTCAATATAGTTATTCATTTGTCTTTTTAATTTTTTGTTGGTGATTGATCCAAATGACTGCTGGAGGTTATGAGAATTATTTCCTGAAGTAAGGCATTTAGACTATCTGGTAAATTCTTTGTTTGACCCTAGTACCTCTTCTAAGGATGATCTCCCCAGTTCCTGTTGTGTATATATAGCTGGTTTTCATTCCTTCTGGGCCATGGAATTGCTTAGCATGACCAAATCTATTTTTGAAGGTTCTTTCACAGTTTGAGTTCATCTGACATTGGGCTCATAAGCATTAAAAAATGTTTAATAAACCAAATTTTTTTGTAAATGTGAGGTCAGTGATAAAACAGAAATGATGTCCGCAGAACTGTCTGGAAATTATTATTAAGGGATCTCTGTAAGGCATTTTTATATTGGTTAGATTTTTGTTGTTCAGATGTGGAGTATTGTCTATTTACAGAACCAGAACTGGAAACTTTGGCCCCTCCTTCCTTTGTGGCTCCACACAACACTTTTTTTTCGACTGCAGAGATGTTTCGTCTGACTTTGTGACGGAGGCTTAACCTTTCTACACTTATGGGTAGCAAGTCCTATATATCCACAATGAAAATTTATTTAAGCTTTGTTGAGCACCTAGGTGACTTTCAGGAAGATTTTCAAAGCTTATCACTTTGGAGAATTTGCTTTTAATTTGTTGATAGTACTTACCAGTCGATCAAGTGCTGACATTTGAAGTGGTATTTTAAACAAAAATGTTTGTTTCAGATGAGCACAGTTTGGGGTCTTTAAATGTGATTTATCTGGAGATCTAAAACATGGACCTTTGCTTTGAAACAATATGCTTTGGAAATAAATCTCTTTATGTTTGATCGGTATTCCACACAGGTTAGTGAGTAGAATGCGCACAGCTCCCAGTTTTCAAATTTGGTTTCTATACTGTGTACTATAAAGTACAGCATCATGTTTTTCATTTAATTGCTTAAAGCAAGGGGCATTTGATATTCACTACTTGACCTAAAGCACCACAGAGAAACTTTTACCTGTTGACAGCTAACCTGCAATTGATATAAATTAGCCAGACAATGAGATTACATTTCAGATCAACACGGGGTAATAACTAAGGGGACAGATAGCTTTTGGTATTTGTCCCATAGCATTATCCAGTTAGATCTCATTGAATTTAGATCCGTCCTCGAATACACGCAGAGCTAAATGATTTTCATACCATTAGTTAAACCTGATCTGTCTGCCTGCAGTCCTGTTTTTATTTTTTATCTTCTGAGAATTTTTTCATAACTCACAGTACTCTTAACTTTTCATGTGACCGTGAGCTTCTTCTGTTTCTCTTAAAATGGGAACAAACCAAGTCTTTTGAAAAACTGAGCTTCCCGCAAGCTCTCAAATATTTTTACTCTGTAGCACACTTCCTCCAACCATATGAGAAAAGAGGGGTTTTAATTAAACTGTATGAAACAGCCATATAGTTTACCATGTGATGCAACAACATCCCATTTACAATCTTGCTTGACCTCCCATGTAATGTTGTATAAGTTGCTATGAAATATACTTTTGCTATGCAAATGCATGAAACATATTTACTCTGAAATGAAAAGTAGAGTTGAAGCAAATGCCACAAACAGGTGTCTCCTGTTCTTGGTTTTAAATGTGCTTCTGCTGTATTTACAGTAGTTTCCTTTTGTGCCCTGCGCTTCATGTTTCACTTTTGATTCTGAAATCCACATGGCTTACTTTGTCAGTTCCAAAAGATTGTGAGTACTTATATCAAGTTCTTTTCAGTCTTTACAGGACTAAAAAGTTTGTTCCTTCAGCTTGTTAATATAAAGCTTATCGGGCAGTGTATACACACTGTTTATTTTAAATTAGACCACTGTGTAGGGTATCAGAGTATTGCATAGGCCCACATGCCCACCTGGGGATACCTTGCATGCAGAGCATGCTAGCAGTGGGCGTCTCCGTGGGCTCTGAGGTGCCTATGGATCCTGGAAGTTGCTGTGGCTCTTGATGCTGAGGGAGCTCCTAACAATTGGCACAGTCAACACCGATTGTACACTCAGGGAATCCCAACTGCTGTCAGGTAATATCTTAGCCTAGACTAGAACCACCAGGTGTTCTTCAGTGTTTTTTTCCAGTCCTTTGTGGAAAAGGAAGATGTGTTTTTTACCAGCCTAACTCATTGCCTTCTTCAGTGTGTGCACAAGCTGAGGCTTTCACTATGGATGAATGCTAAGTCTTTCACATATGCAAGGCAACTTAATAGTGCACAGTTTTTTTGTCTTCTGTCTTGTCATTTATTCATTTATTGTCTTGTCTAACACCATCAGAGGGGATGGCTGTAAAGCTTGGTAGCTATTTGATGATGATTTCTGCAAAGTACAGAGGTACTGTGGTGAGAGGTTCTTTTTTTCTTGAGAAGCAGTCATTTTGTGTTTTTTTTTTCACATTTGCCAGTTGGAACTGTATAAAGCCAGTGTATTCACTGAAACTGGGAAATCTGTTCAGTGATTCAGAGGAGCCTAGGAGAAGCTGCAGTGTTACATCTCATACAATAACATTGCTTTGTAATGTGACAAATGTATATCATTCTACCCTTGTAAAAATTAAGGGTATTACCACCTACTTATTGTTGTGTTTTATTTCCTAATTAGGACATCACCACCTAAACTCAGTAGTGAAGTCTACAAAATATGCTGTTTGATGAAAGAATTACCAGAGGTTCTCTTGTGTTCGTTTAAAAATAACCCAAGTATAGTGGAAAGGCTGAATGATGCCTAAGCTACAAAAATCTGGTGAAAAATTCACCAAGATATTGAAAGAAAAGGATATTGCTGGATGTGGTTATTCATATGTTGCACAACATGGATCATAATTCATGTTATGGTTGCGCATTAACATAGACAGCCATATCACCCTGCAGCTCACAACTAGCAACCAACAGAAGCTCTGCAGTTGTGAGCCTCTTCAGTACCTGGATGGGAGACCTCCAGGGAAAAACCAAGGTTGCTGCTGGAAGAGGTGTTAGTGAGGCCAGCAGGGGGCACTCACTCTGTGGTCTGTGTGGGTCTTAATGCCCCCGTATAGTGACACTTTACTGTAAAAATGTGCCGTCCTTTGGATGAGACATAAACCAACTCTTTGTGGTCATGAAAAATCCCAGAGTGTTTCTCAAAAAGACTAGGGGTCTAACCCCGGCATCATGGACAAATTTCTCATTGGCCCTTACTAATCATGGCCTCCTAATAATCCCCATCTATCAACTGGCTTCATCACTTTGTTCTTTGCATCATCTTTGTTCCGTTGCATCATCCAGGGCTGCACATTGGTGGTGGTGGTGGAGGGGAGTCCCCATTACCTGTAAAGTGCTTTGAGTGGAGTGTCCTGAAAAGTAATATATACTGTAAGTGTAAGGAATTATTATTAAAAGTAAATGTGTGGCCAACTCATTCAAGTCTGGAATTCAATTTGTATTGCTGATGTAGCCTTTGCAAAAATTGAATTTGCAAGAACCAATTTACCAGAGCCTGAATCTAGTTCTCTGTGACTCTGTATTGGGTAATGGATGGATGGAATTAAATTCTTGAAAATTATATTGGAAGGCATGGCACAACCTTATAGCAAATGAATTAAGTGCACGGCCAAGTCGTAAATAAGATGAAATAACATATAATACTAAATCCCTAACAAAATAATTTTATCTTTAGTTCTTCCATCTCTTCAATACGCCACCTTGACACATGATATTTATATCCAGCGCCCGAGAGGCTATGTATGTCTGCAGCTCATTAATTTCTGGAAGGATACCAAGTATTAAAGTGCAGTTGATGGTCCAGTAGATGGCAATCCATCACCCCTACATGGAAATCTACACCAGTTGCTGTGCTGGGTTGAGGAATCTCTCTTCAGTAGGATGTCCTTCATAAAAAATCAGTTAAGTCAGATGTACAATTTAGTATCCTGTCAGACATATAATTGGGGTAGTATTTATATTGAAATACAGGATAAAGTGCAATCGAGAAATAGAATCCAGTCAAATCCGTTTTGCTTACATGACAGGTGGTCTGTCAGGGCTATTGGTTATGACATACAGGTTCACTGTTAGGAATGAAAATGCCTATGAATATTCCAGCTTTGAATAATATGGAGGAGGAACAAGAATACACAAGGAAATCAACTCCGGTTACTTAAGAATATTAAAACAATGATGACAAAATCCACATCAAAAGGTGAATTTGAAATCGGGGTTCTAGTTGTTTTTTTCCCCCTCAAAGTTAGTTTCAGAGTGCTATAGTGAGGTACACGTTAGAGGTGACTTTCAGAATTGTGAATGAAATTTAAGTTAGAACAGAGTATTTTTTTCTTGTAAGTCAATAAGTAGGATTTTCTAAAAAGGCAGTCATTTGCAAAGGTGCTGCTGCACAAGGCTTATCAGTTGTAAGTCTTTTTACAGTCAGCATTTTTCACATACAGTAGGTGTCCATTGGCTTTTCAGCGCTATACCAGGTAAAATTTGTCCCCACTTTTGAAAGTTTTATGAGTTTTAAGCTTTGGTGAGGAGGAGCTGAGCTAGTCAAACAGAACACCTAATGGGAATTAAATTGACAGTTTTTGTGTGACAAAGAAGAATGGATTTCTTAATGTGCTTTTTGCTTTGGGTCAGTTTTTTTTTAGTCTTAAGGTTTTATAAGAGAAAAGGGTGAATCATTGCATACATTTTTACTCTGAAATGTTTTCAGTGTAGCCATTGTCTAGGCATGGACTAGGATTCTAGTGGGTAGTCAACCTGGTTTTGGAAAGAGGGCTCTTGCTTGGCTTAGAGTTCTTTGAGCAAGCAACACGAGTAATGAATACAAATAATATGATATGATATATTGAGATTTTCAGAAGCCGTAAAAAGGATAATGTTTCTTTAAAACGCTTTGTAATTTAAATAAAATTAATGCATTTATCCACTTTAAGAAGTGGACAATTGGGGTGATAGTTAGTGGAGTACAACAAGGATCTGTATTGGGACCACTCCTTACGTAGTTGATATCAGTATTATAAACTGAGCATGAAATGAAACTTAAAACAGTAACATTCACTGGAAAATTACAAGCTTTTTGTAATGGGCCTGGGTGAGCCAGAGTTCCCAGCCCTCGGTTTCCTCAGAAACCAAGCATATTCCCATGAGGAGCCACATTCCACCTGGGGCTGTTCAGCCTGATTATTCCAGCTTCCCTCATCCAATCTACAGGTCCTTTAACCATCAAGACCAGCACTACCCTGCTTTGCCACTACTCTGATGCTCTGTCATTGAGATACCTCCAGCTTGGGTAGTGCACTAAATAGTACTAACCTACATTACCGTAGGAAACTGCCTCAATCCACCTGAAAGGATCTCAGTCCATCCCAAAACTGATCTGCCTGTCAGCAGTCAGTCCCCTGCCTAACACCGGACCAGTTCTCCATCGGAATACGTGTCTGCTTCTACCCTGAAGGCATCCCTGCTTCCAATCCTGTTCAGATCATAGCTGCCATTTCTCTCCCATTTTCACCATCAGGCTTTGTCCCATTTCTGGTATCTTCTTCACCGTTCATTATCCACTATTTCAGCTGGTGATATATAAAGTATTGACCCTGCACACTGATGGCACAAATGCTCTTGACATACAGAGCCCATTGGATTTTCTGTCTTTTTTTTTCTTCTTGTACTTTCATCAGGCTTGACATTCAACTTGTTAAATCAGCTGTGCTCTGTCATCTCTCTCTAATGAGGTGATTTACATAAACATTAAATGTCCTTCAATTTTCCCACTTCAGCCCATGAATGAAGTCAAAATGACACTTGAAGTATTTAAGCAGTATCCAAAATCTATATTAAAACCTTTATTTTTCCAATGTGAACATAGATTAAGTTTCTTTCTGTGCTCCATGTCAGTTCCTGTGCAGTTGGTAAACGAGCAGCATTCACAAATGGTATGCAAATTAGAAGTGGCAAAGGCAATTCATAAAGACCCACCAGGTGGCTGAACCAGTAAAGGCACTTGCCTAGGTGCAGGTTGAGCTCTGTGATCATGGGTTCAAGCCTGGATCATGGCTCGAGCCAGTAGTGACCAAGATTCCCCAGGCGACGGCATTCAGGCAGTGAGTGGTTGACTCTAAGATCAGAGGGTTGTGCAAGTGGGATTAGCTGGCTACGTTCTCTCTAGTGTCATCAACACCGCTGGGTGCTGCAGAGGATGGATGCTCCTTTCTTCCAGTCAGTGTTGACCTTGTATGTTAGCATGTGGCTGGAAGGTGAGCAGGGCGGAGTCTCTGCCTACACTTCCTCATTCTCCCCTGTGTGCAGTTTCAGTCTGAGAGCAGAGATTAAAAAAAAAACCTCTGCAGCACAAACAGCAGAAGAAGTCCAGAAACGGATGGATAAAAGCATTTTACCACACAAGGGTAATGCTACTTTTGTAAGTGCTTTTATAAGAAGAAAAAACTTTTTATTGAACAGGTTTTCATTAATGCCCAAGTGAATCACAAGCTTTGTATTCCTATTTGCACTCCCTACCTCATATTCTGTGTTAATTGTGTTATGGATCCTGGCTTTTCAGGAAAAAAGGTACAGCCCCCATGTGCCAAGAAGTCATATTGCGTTTTCAGTGTAGGTTACTTTAGGAAAAACTGAATCATAGTCTTTTAGCACTGAACCACAGTTAAGTTGACTTTAGAAACAGTTTACTTGACTTAAGAAAACAGTTCTTAACTTAAATTGAGTTCACCTGCATGTAAGAGCCTCCCAATCTCTATGGAATTTTTTTTCAGAAAAACTGCTCATTTTGACAGATGACCCAGTGATTATCTCATGACTATTTGCAGTCTTGACTTTTTTTTTTTAAATTTAAAGATGGAAACCGTGAAGTGACATCCATTTGCAAGATCTTTGCAGTGGAGTAGTTGGAGTCCTTTTTTTGTTGTCGTTATCTATTTTTCTATAATATGTAAACCATCCATTTATGTTGCTTGTGCAAATACAAAAATAAACTAGTGACTTTTATGCTGGGGAAAACCTGTAACAACTTTGGATAAACTACAGTAGGCTGTTTGTAGAGAACCTACAGCAAGTTACTCTCAAGACTGCATTGTATTAAACGTCTTGATTTTCTTTTCCATTATACTCCCCATGGCAGCAGTTGAACTACTATTTTTTTAACCTTTGCAAAAGACAGTGTTTACCGTCTTCAGTTGCTTTGCGTCACCACTATCATCATTGAAGTCTTTCAGCTTTTTGAAAAGTGCAGAACAAGCGAAAGCCAAAGTTAATGTTGGCATCTAACTTTTTGTTCACCTTCCTTTCCTCTCAAATTTCAAAGTACAGTCATGGCTTTAAATGACAGGTGGAGTAGCAAAGGAAATGACAAAGTCAGCGCATCCGACTCGATGCCTGGCAGCCTTTGAAACAAATGAAAGCAATGTAGCGCTGTCAGAGTAGCGAGTTCAGAGCAGACAGGAGAGTGGAATGGACATTATGAATGGAAAACATAACATTAAGAAATACATTTTTATTTTGTGAGGAAAACAAAGAAAATACATAAATAGGTTATATTGCTAAATTGTATATATAATAGTATTTTAATTTAATTGTTCAGTGGTGTTCTTAATGATTTGTTACATACTGCCAAAGCTTATTTATACACTACTCACTTTTTGTAATATACAATTGAATTGGGGATTTGTCTGGAGCCCATTGGCATATAGATCATTTTGCCTGGCTCTAGAGACTGCAGAAGTCTGTTTTATGCCCACTACTTTTACAATTGTTCACTTAGGCTCTTATTTTTTCATAAATGAAACATAAGTCATTTATTTTAGACAAGCTCCTATACCAACATAATTGTTTTTATTGGTTATAATCATTACACACTGCAGAGCTCATAGTAGTAAATATTTTCCTGTGACTGGAAGAAACACTCGATTTCCTGTATACTATTTAGCCTTTTTTTGCTTTTCAATATAAAAACACTGATATATAACAATTCCAAGACTATTGTGAAGGATGACTAGTGGACTATAGCGAAAAGTCTGCTCATTATCAACAACGGAGTTGGTTGATAAGACATAGAAATGTCTAAAAACAGTCACATATCTAAGTAAATTCCTCAAGAATACAAATGCTCATTTCAGAAAATAATGCTTATGACGATGTACGGTAACTTCCTAGATGCCTTGTGTTTATATTAACCAAAACTATTTTTTGTGATCATGCAAGAGGCAGTAATACGTAATGCCGTATTAAAGCAAAGAATGTTGCAGTGATGAAATAATAGACCTGTAATATGCTGTATTTTCAAGGAGTGCAGCTCTCTGAAAATGAAGATGGAATCCAGAGGTAGGTAAGTGAGCAGCTGGAGAGCCAAGCGAATAAGCAGAGAAGAGCAGTTTTAAGCTGGAGTAAATGGAAAGGGTTAAATCTGTGAAAATGCAAAATCAAAGTGCCGAAGCAGAATCCAGAAAACCTGAGAACTGTGTAGGAAGTGAAGTTTGAAAGCCAGGGCAAGCACAAGTAACAAGCCAGTGGCCAATCCAAAAGTGAATGTTCAAAAAACCAAAACTCAGTCAAAAAATGAGGAGGCTATTATAAAAAACAAAAATGCCAAGACCAAGTGGAAAATACACTTAAACTAAGTGCCATAGTATTGCCAAGGTAGGTCTTAAATATAATGTGTTATGTACATTCAGGTGGGATTGTTTTCCATCCATACCTCGTTGTTATGGCAACAGCCTGATTTACAAGTCTCTCAGCTGTGATGTTTTTGGTGTAGTTGGTCCTATGGCACTAGCAGACACAAAACCACATTTATTTCCATGAGACCCCTATTTGCGGTCATTTGTGACAACATAAAGGGAAAGTGACACAACCAAAGTCTACTTATGAGGGGTAAGACTAGTACTGAGCAAATGTTACAAGTGTTTTAATTCGTCAGTCTTGATTAGCCTTGATCATGCATTATTAAGTGCAATCCATTGTTAATTATCATTATTCAGATTGTGTTCAGTAAAGGTTCTACACTTCCCTTGGCTGCCTGTGCATTTACACATGTTAAATGTTGCCCAGGAACACCACTAGGTTAGCGGAAATAATTCAGTTTCTTAGCAAACGTATTCTGGTAACAAGGGGCCCAGCAGTTGACTGGACTGTGGCAATGTGATGTTTATGGTTTAATTTTAATGTGACAAAGACCGTGCACTTGGAGACCCTGGGTACTTGTATTGCCTTGTAAAGATACACAGTTGGGTTCCTTAAAATAAGTATAAAAAGATGCAAAACCAAGAGTCAGAGCACAAATGAGTACGCAAGAATATATAGCATCCAAAGTCGGGAATAGCTGATCACTTGTTGGTAATTAATTTATTTGATACATGACCCTTAAGTTTTTATAAATACATTTTACAGCATTCAACTTTATTTGCTCAGAAGGAAGAAGAAAAGTATTTTTTGGCATGTCAGCCACACATAACTTCACAGTCCTCTCATGACTGGCATTTCACTGAAGGGTGCTTGTTTTAATTTTTTCTGACCTACTTTCATTAATGACAGCTAAATGAACAAAATGCTAAATGGATCTAAGTGAGGAGAGGTTTTAGTTCTTTGGAAAGGAGAGCAAAAATTCTAGATGCATCTCTTAATGACATAATCATAACTTACATACCTATTTCTTGTAATGCCTGCTTGTCTCACAAAAATAAACATGCATATGGCATCTTAAGTAGTGTTTTTTTTATTTCACAGTGACTGTGAAGTTTCAAATTAGGATTGGAAATTTAGTTGTGGTGCTGTTTGTTCTCTGACTGAACAGAAGGTATCATAATTAAAGACGTACATGCTATAAAGTAATTCCTTACACCTACTGTATATAGCGCTTTTCTGGATACTCCATTCAAAGCTCTTTACAGGTAGTGGGGGGGCTCCCCTCCACCACCAGTGTGCAGCATCCAACTGGATGATGCGATGGCAGGCATATTGCACACAGTACACTCATCACACATCAGATATCAGTGTGGAAGAGAAATAGTGATGAAGCCAATTCATAGTTGGGGGTTAGTAGGAGGCCATGATTGGTAAAGGCCAGTGAGAAATGTGGCCAGGATACCAGGGTAACATCCCTACACTTTTCGAATATTAGGACCTACACAGACCACAAGGTGAGCACCCCCTACTCGCCTCACTAACACCACTTCCAGCAGCAACCTTAGTTTTTCCCAGGAGGCCTCCCATGCAGGTACAGACCACGCTCACACCTGCTTAGCTTTAGTGGGCTGCCATTTGTGATTTGCAGGGTGATGTAGCTGCTGACTTTTATGCCTTGCATTCCAAGCCATTTGGTGTGTTTGGAGTCCTGTCAGAAAAGTTATGATAAGGTTTAATTTATGACAAACTAGAAAGACTGTTAGGTGAAAGGTGATCTCTCACTCTTGTCAGAAAGTGTGCTTTTACTTCATACAGTTTTAAGGCAGATATTACAATCCATAGGTTTTAGGTTTCAGATATATTTAATATAAAATAAATCAACTTACTCTATATTTATATACAGTATAATATACACATACTGTACTTTTTTTTCTTGAAAAGCACTCAAAATGATTCATACATGTTCATATCCACGCACAAAGAAGGATTCAGAGCTGCAATATTCTCATTTTTCAGCAGAATTAACATCTTAGTGTATATGTATACAGTATATAAACACAGTCCTGTTCGTTTTAGGCCTTGTCTAGTTTGTGGATTCTTTGGTAAGCTTGGCTGCTGCTATAAAAGATGGAAGACATTTTCTGAGCTACAAACACATACTCATACGTTTTTTAATATTCAACTTTGTACCTCAATGGTAAGAGTTCATGTTGCTTCAGGTTCTTGCTCCCAAGGATAGGCAGCAGAACTTAATATAAACAGGAAGACATGTGTCTCTATAGCCAGCTTTATATCACCATGGTTTGTGAATGATTGGTCCAGTTTAAAAAGAGAAGACTAGCCTGTTTCAGGTTTCCCAGATGAAGGATTTGATTGGGAGACAGGCTCTGTCTTTCTCTGTCTTTCTGTCTGTCAAATGCCATGCCAAATGAGGGCTAAAACTGGGTTGTTTGAACTAGGTTCTTTCTGTCACTGAGTAGCAGTTATGCTGTTGCTGCACTCACTGCTTTTTCAAAGTGCACAGCTTTAGGGATCAAAATCTGTCAGAAACATCATCAAGCCACGCATTCCTGTAAATAGGCCTTTACCATGAGTTGTCCACAGGATTTTCCGGTTTTTAAGGGAAGATAAATCCCATTGTCAAAAATCTTTACTGTCTAAAGTCCATGAAGACAGTGGGAACCTCGTGCGTAGTTAGTAGATGTAGTAAACAGCCTTATAGTGCAACACTTTTAAGTGCTCTGCCCTTTGTCTGAAGCCAGTGTTCCGCAAGCAGAATTTTATCCATCCCTTTTGTTCATCATTGTGATCGCCTTTTTATCTGAAAGCAAGAGTGATTTCTGCTTTGTTTACTTGAATTCAACAGCAGCAAAGGGTTCTGACCTCTAGATGCTAGTTTTCCCCAGCATTTTGTGCATTACTGTATTTACTTCTACAGTGTACAGTAACCGTACCTTTTAAAAATCTGTCCAAATCAAATCATACTTCAGAATAACATTAAATAAATAGTGGGAAAAAAAGCTTATTTGAGTGAAATTCTATTTTGAAAGTCTTGTGCCTTTTTGTTTAATCACTTTTCACATAATGGTGAAGGTGAACACATACAAGGATATTTTCTTCCAATATCTAAACAGTTAGTTGCCAGATATCTCAATTAATTAAAAAAACCAACCTTTATAAATATCATGGATTGTCACGAGTCATCTTTCATTAGAATTGTTTTTTATCTGCATTGGTGTCCTGGGCTTTCTAATGCATAGTGTTTTAATTTGTTGACAGTACTGATGTTTTAAGCATTATTCTCTTGTCTCTTGCTCCTCAGGTTCAGACCGCAGTTTTTCGTCATCATTTTAATTTCAATGACGACTGAGAATACTGTTCTAGAAAGTAAAATTACGAAAAATAATATTCATTAGTGGTTGCTAAGTGTTAAAACAAATTAAGATAGCAGATAATAGTAAATAAGTCATCAACCTATTAAAATATTAACACATTGAAATATAATGCTGCAATTTAATTTTTCCTGTCCAAATTACCTAGGACTCTGCTGCAGTAATGTGAGTGAATATATTACAGATTCTTCTTCTCGCTGGCTGTAAGCAAGAGTCTTTGTATCATGATTGTCAGAATTGTACTTTCCTAGTCACTTCAGATGAGGCAAAGGGTTATAGAATACTTTGAGGCACAGGCGACTTGCAGTTTGTGTTGGCTAATTTTACCTTCTGATGGCTTACCATTGAATTGAACCCATATAATGTGTTTATTCTCCTTTAAATTTACCTTGTACAGCTTGGATTGTTTTTTCTCTTTAGCACAGAATGGCACTGTAAAGTGTAGCTATGTGCTTGTATCATTCTCTGTGGGAATTCAGCAAGGAAAGCCAGTGATTATAAAAGGCAATTGGCTGAAGAATTTAATTGGCTTTTGGTCATCTTTTGTTTTGGGAATCTGATTTTGCCAGATTTCTACTGGTTGGTATACTTGTCAGTAATTCTTGCTCTTTCTAAATCTTATACCTACCAAACTAATGAAGAGCAGTAGTACCAAGTTCTTTATGGTAGCAGATTTGCAACTGTTACCTGATGGCAAATTGAATAAAAGCCTTTTAATTAAACAAGGGATTAATTAATCTTACCAGTTGTTCCTCTGATGTTTCTGCATTCTTGTCTTACAAGAGACATTTGACCATTGTCAGTCATTAATTATTGAAACAAGTTGTGTAGAATGCTGAACAACCTTCTTACAATTAGTCTTAAGAGAACATTTTTCTAAATTTAATCACCAAATGGTTATTATACAGTATACCCACCCAATTTAGAACCATTAATCACTTGAAAACATCTTAGAAATCGCTCCTGTACTACCCAGGGAGACTCACGGGCCATGTCCATCTGCAGAGACATTAGACTACAGGAAGGCTCTATGGTGCCTGACAAGACAGTGAACGCTGACTCGGGAAGCCAGATGTCTCTCATTGATGTCATTGCATGCCTTTGTCAGCTTTATGGCAAGTCACAACAGCCACTTTTTGATAGTAAGACTAGAGTCCTTGAAAGTACAGGGTTAAGGCTAGATTTCAAGGTATCTATGGATGCAACAAATGGACAAAGATATGTAAATCTAGGGTTAAGTTGGAGCTTAAGAATCTGATGTAGTACACAGGTAACAATCCCCTTATTTACTAACTTGTAACTTAGAGGGGCAAGTTCAGCAATGCAAATTTTATTAGCTGCTTCAAGCAATTTACTGATAGTGGAGAGGAGTATCACCCAGCCCTGTCTTCCTCCACAGCCACAACCACTCAAGACATCATCCTGTGCATTACGCAGCATAACTCCATTGTGCACCAGATGAAGAACGAGCCAAATAAGACATGTTTTTGTAGGAGCTGGACAATGAATAACTTGCGATAAGAAAACGTCTTGTAAAGAGAGTCTTTCTGGGGAGACCCCCGGTCACTTTCAGCCCAAACTCATTATCTCAAATCTTCTCAGAACTCTTGTAGTCTTGGTAGTCTTGCTTGCAAAAGGACAAGCACCTTATTAATTTAGCCATTTAGGAGTCTCACAAATGATCTGTTGGAGCATGTTTTATCCTAACCAGGTACCAGGGATAAACTTAAAAAACAATCCATTTTTAAGAGTATTGATTGTAGAGAGTGAAAGCCTGGAAATAGGGCAGACCTGTAAACTGATTGACAGCACAGAGATTAGATGTAATTATTCAAATATACATCTCAAATCATGCTAGTATTAGATTTCTCCTGTCTACCTTTCATTGTGTTTTCCTTAAAAATCACACTTATAGTCTATATGTGATCACACATATTATTGATCATATATTATATCTTAAAGATGGGCCCACACTGCTTTAGAGCAATTTTAGATCTCCTTTTCCTGTTTAACGGTAGGTTCTTCACATTTCCACTCACCTGTACATACGTGTCTCATCCTGAAGTGCTGCATTTTTTTGCGTTCAGCTATATCTATAAAAAATTAATCCATACAGAAATTATTTAAAACAGTTTTTGTTTTCGTGCAGCATTGTAGAAGAGCACATCGGATTACATGCACTATCTGTAGTAAGGGCTTTGTATAAGATCTCCACCACTGCTCAGCCTGTGAAGTTCCATAAATCTCTGCTTGGAGACCTAATTACTGTCATGTCCCGAGAGTAATTTTTCCTTTAGCATGCGTTGTTTGATCTTGAGCCACATCGGATGCAAGGCTCGTGATATGTCCCGATGCTGCTGAGTTGGGGCATCGCTCAATGCGTGATTCCAGGGACAGATGCATTTTCATGATAACTAATCATTCAAAGTTAAGACAGTGTGACACAGGGTGTGAAACCAAGAGGTGTTATAAGTGCTGTAAATATCTCATCTGAGCATCACATAGTTTAAGAGCTAGCTATGCTTTTGAGAATGATTTTTTTTCTCTGCTTCTCTCATTGATTCTCTTCGTTGCTTTGAGTTCAGAGAAGCCTGAGCATCTTTGAAATACTTACCTAATTCCCGGTATAATGCTGTATTCCACTGGAAGGGGAAAATTGATATTTTCCAGGTGGATTTAAAAAACTGCTTCATCAACACTTAAAAAAATTCTAAGTAGGAAACAGCAGTTTGCCACCTGTCATAAGCAGTGCATTTCGAGCGGATGGTGTCTTGAAATTGCCTGATGTTTTGGTCTACTCTGGGGATTTGCCAGCACTATTTCTGTTGAGCCATTAGGATAGAAATCTAAAAAAATTAAGATCCAGCTTTAAACCGGTTTACCTCACCTGCTCAGCAGCACTTTGGCTAATTCTGTGAGGCTCCAGTTATTCAGTTCCTCCCTTGCTGTTGTGGTTTGCCTAAACCATAAACAGTTGTTAGGAGAAAATGCCAAAACAAAGGTTTAATCATTCTTCACAAGGATTGTGCAGTGTGTGAGGTCTGTAAATAAAGAGCAGCTGCACCCGAGTGAACTTCCAGTTTAAGCTTTAACTGTTAAAAGTTAAACACTAATATAGCTGGTTTCTATAATCAATCCTCCAGATCTCCAGGTCTATATCCTGTGCATAGATTTGTCAATGTGCTATTTTTATTTACTATCTTTTATTTGCTTTTTAACACCTCATTAAATGATCTAGTTCAAATTAAAAAAACTAGTGGTAGTTTTTCAGGTGTCAAGAGTACGTTTTGGATTTGCTGGAAATTACTTTTGATTTCAGTGGTTGCTGTGCCGTTGCAATTTAGCTTTGCTGTTAGTTTTTTATTTTAAATGTGTGCAGCAAATATTAAAGCCAAGTCTTTTATACTCATTGTGCTATTATTTGTTCACCTTGGTAGACTTAATTTTAGGCTTCAGTCTGGAGGTTATTGAAATATCAACCCTTACATTAATGGGCTAAGTGATTTGTTAGAAATTGATTTAAACAGTTTACTTTGAAAACATTATGCATGAACGCTTTACTTTAATATTGGCGAGGGATCCACAGTATCAATATTCATTGAATGTACAGCATATCAATAAAAATACTGAAGTGAACCATGCTACAGACTGGGCCCCTATATTTTTTTTTCGTAGAAAATAATGCAGACATACAGAAGTAACAGTCTGTATAGATCTTTGTGCAGAAAAGCATTTTCTTCCTCAACTGGGAAAAGGCTAACGCCTTTCCTTTCTTTTTAGAGCAGTATCTACCACTAGCTGGTACAGGCCTTGGTACTGTTTAAGCATATTGCTGGAGTTGCAGCTCAAAAGCAGATATTGTTGAAGGGACCATCTATCACTGTGGCTGTGTTCTGTGGTTTGACACCATTGTTCTGAGCACCGTATAGACTGAGTCACTCCCAGAGCAGTTTTGTAGGATTCAATGACATTAGGCTGCCGTTCTCATTTTCTCTATCCAAGCCTCTTAAACCTTTCATAATCCTCACTTGAAAAGTTACTCGTAGCTGACTCTTCAACTACAGATTTGCATGTGTGCTGTGGTGAATGATTCCTTTTTTTTTAGTTTAGTAAGTTAGTGAGGAATGTTTCCTTGGTGCACAAAATGTTCAAAGTTAAATGGATTTGCACTGAAGAATATTGCTTGCATATCAAAAATGATTGCCTTAAAAATACTTGGCATTCTGGAAGATTCTCACCTCTGCAGCAAAATAGCTCTCACTCTCACAACTGCAGAAAATAGATGCTCTTTTTTTTCTGGGAATAATTGGTATACCATCTGTACAGCTGAAGTTCCTCTCATTTTTTGTGGTGCTTTAGTCTCTCATTCCATATCAGTTGGTGTGGGGGTTCAGTGATCTGCTGCTGAGAGTCACACTTAAGAGCCACAATAGGTGCACTGCACAAGTTTTCCAGAGATATTCCACAGCAAAGGTTTCTGTAAGAATACTATGAAATCTTTAAAAAATCCGATTTATTCTTAGCAGTGGAATAAGTTAAAAACTTTGGCAATTGAAATCAGTCTAGTGAAATGCAAAAATTTGCAGGGGAACATATACACGTAGAAAGTTATGAGAGGCAGGAGTGGACTACAGTCTCCCAGTGTCAATGTGAACAGTGGGATGTTGAGGAGGTGATCGGTAGACTGTCCTATTCACAGTAGTAACAGTTGAAAATCTACAGTGTTGAGGAGGTGATCAGTAGATTAGATTTTCTGTTGTTACTGTTGAATAGTGCAGTGTTGAGGAGGTGATCAGTGTAAATGGGAGCACTAAGGAGAAGATCAGTTGTATGTAGATCTACCAGTGTCAATGTGAACAGTGGGAGTTGGAGGATATATTAATGTCTAACTAGTAAAAACAATTGGGGATCACGTTATGCCAGTTAGAACTGCATATCACAGCGAGCACCTTAATCTTTTGGCTTCTAACTGAATAAATGAATCAGGCATTCTGTATGGATAGGAGATAAAATAAACTCTTGGCAATTTAGATCTGTTAATTGCTATTAATAAATACTGAAAATAGGGTATATCTCTCCTAATTTCACCAAATGCAGAAAAATCTGACTAGAATTGTGCATCATGCATCACAGAATTAAACCCGTAGAGAAATCTGAGGAGGGATATTATCGCTGTAACACAATCAGTATGTACAGCAACTGCCTTCAGTACTTGTGGATGTTGAAATTTGTAGCACATCATATACTGTATATTAGTCATCTGGTTAAATTACAAAAATAATGAGCGCTCAAAACTGTAGATTACGTTAACTGAAGCTTTCGACCAAGATATTCATCATATCTGGTGCAATCGGGTGTAGGAGGCTTGATTCAAACATGAGTCATCTTTCTTGAAATTGTTTTGTGTCTTCTGAAGTTTTTTTTCCCCAAAAAGGTGATTAATGGTTAAATGTAGGTCTGACTGTATCAGGAGCCTCCTGTCTCCCTTCCTGTAGTAGGACGGTTAGACATTTTACATTTCTTCCTTCCCTTACTTTTTAAAGCAGATAAATTGGAGTATGTTCTTCTCGTAGGGTTTCCAAAACCAGAAATTAATAAACTTTCACCCAGCTATTGAACTCGTAGAGTGGAACCTAGCGTGTTTTGTTTTCTTCCGTAAGCAATTAGTCCACTCACATATATGAAGAAAAACACGGAAAGGAACCATTGCTAGCCCTCACTTTTCAAGATAACGTTGCCTTTGTGCCATCAGTATGTTTGAGCAACACTTCCAGTGAAGTGGCCAGCAATTAGAGAGAAGTCCTGTGTAATAGACACCAGCTTTTTTATCATCTTTGTTGATTTGTCCTGAGACCTCACGTGTTGCCCCTTCTTGATGCCTTATCCTGACATGACAACATTTCAGTGGGACAGTGCGCTTCCTCATAATACTGTACAACAGTCATGCCCTACTTGCCAAGTGTGAGCCCTATCGAAGATATTGTATGTGGGACCAGCTGGTGTCTGTGTGAGATCTTGGAGTCCTGGTCACCAGTGCACAGGCACATGCTTAACCAGTTTATATGGAAGGAATGGGATAGAATCACACCAGACAGTATCTGCAACCTCATTCAAAGCATGCAGCTTGTATTGTTTCAAATATTGGACACACAGACTACCAGACTGTAACTATCACAGTAAAACCCCCTTTGACAAATGTTAATCAACATAATATACTGTATATGGTTACAGTATGTGAGTTCATAAAATGTTACTGTACCTACTAAATGTCTTAAGAGGATTCTTTGGCTACTCATTGTACCATTTATAACGGGAGAAAAGGAAAGTACAGAAGTCTTTTCAGGTAATGAAAATGCTCGCAATCTCTGCTCATAAATTGCTAGCAGTTAGCTGCTGCTTAGTTATAGATGAGGACAATTGCAAACCGTTTTAAATATGTTTATGATATCAATTTGGTTATGACCTGAGCAGCAAAACTTAAAGGATCCTCTAAAATCAACCTCTTGGCAGCTTTTGCCTGTATGCATTTAAATAAGACCACCGTCATAGCTCAGACTGAAACAAAGTAAGGTAAACAAATGGTTGCTTATTATTGTGTTACTAAAGATGTAACAGTTTGCCTGGTAATAATTTCATTCTTTCAGCACACTCAACATTTTCTTCTAACACTATATAACGTTTATATTTAGAATGAAAGTGAAGAATTCTTATCTGACCTAGAAATCTTGTGCCTTGATTTCTGAAGTATTTACACATTGTTAGTCTTGGATAGAAAACGGGACAGTGCAGAACAGTAAAAATCTCCCTATGGTGACAGTCCAGTGATTCCATCAGCACTTGGCAACAGTCTGTGCAGTGAAGCAAGCATAACGCTGTAATGTCTTGTTAAATCAATAAATTCAGTTTTTATTGCTAACAATGAAGCCCTCATTTTCAGCAGTGCTAAAAAATAATCATCCTGTTGAAGCACAGGAGAGGAAGCTGATGCATAAAAATTGTGCTTAACAAGAAAACAGGTCTTTATCCATTCAAGCAGAATGCTTAGTGCTTGGTTTTAAGGAATAATCCGACAAATGAAAGATCTTCTGAAATGCTCCTTCATGCTTCAGGGATATCAACTGCCTGAGGCCCATTCTTCTTCTAAGCTAAAAAGATGATTCGATAAGTATCCCTTTTGGATGGACTTGCATGGATTCCCAAACAGTACATCTGTCATGCGGATGTATCTCATGTTTGATCCCTTGTATTGACTCCAGGACAGGGAGTCAGAGTATAATTGGTCAGTGAAATGCAGTTAAACTGCTATTGAAAGACTAATGCCAAATAGTTGTTCAAAGGCTGTTTTTTAAAGATGTTTTTCCATTTATTTTGTCTGCAAAAGTATTGAAAATACTGAACCAGAAACTGTGGATCCAAGGTGTAGTTAAAAATGAGGAATGTGCACAGCATTAATATCAGTTGTACAACTTGGATTGAAAAATTCCCAAATTAAGAACATTAAAACTTTTCCAATAGAGAAGGCCATTCAACCGATGTCCAACATGTTTAGTAGATAATTGATCCAATGATCTCATCCAGACATTTCATGAAAGAGGCACTGGTATCGTCAACATGAGTTGGATAGTATGTTCTAGTTTTGACCATTGTATCCAGTTTTCAACGTAGGTAAAAACAAGCTCTCTCCATTATAAGCACAAGAATTTAGATAACAGTGGGGATCTTAACTGCTAATCAGTAGACTATGAAGCATACAGTAAAACTTAAAGTACCTGCTAGAAACATCCAGTGTTTTCTTTGCCAAAAATAACATGATACTTAACTACATGTACAAATAAATCAGCGTAAAATGGTGTGATAGGACTAATTCCAATCTCAGCAATCCAAGAAGAGTGCATGCCACTGTTGTGTACTTACCGGAATCCCCACAAGGCAGTGTGCTTTGGAGTGGGAGTTGTTTGTGGGAAAAGGCTTTGGTACCAGTTTAAACTCATTTCTAGAATGGATTTCCATAGTAGTTTTGTTGCAGTTCAAAGAGGAGATAATATTTTATTGGGAGACACATTGCACACTGCAAATAATGATCATTGTTTTGTTTGTTTTTTACCTTATAGCTAGGCTTTCCCCAAGACAGACCTATTTAAAGATACCAGCTAACTCGCCACACCTCAGTCAGCGAAACTGGCTACAGATACTATAAAACAACAGTATGGCTAAAAGAATATACATGGTTAAATATTAAACAACATTCATATTTTTCTAAATACTGTATATGCAAATCAATTAAAAGGCCCACTGTTCTTAACAAATTTAATCTCCAAAGTGTTTATTTCTAATTGCAAGTTTTTTATTCCCCCTTTTCTACTACATTTTATCTTTGTAATTTCAGAATACAACCCTCATTGTGTCCTCTTAGGCAGGATTTATCTGACCTTAAGATTTTACTGCAGTGCTACATTCACATGTTTTAAATCATAGGTTCCCTTGGAAGCTTCCCTTACAGTACATAAGCTAAACCAAGTGGCCAGCAGATAAATTATTGGGATAATAACTAATCACTCCTGGAATTGGAATTATCTGTGTCCTTTTTTAGGAGGACGTTGTGGGAAGTTACTATAGACCCAGTAGCCAAGACCAGGATCTGATTTCTGTTGTTTTAAAGCTTTAAAATTTTTCGCTTTATTTAGTGGAAGGGAAAAGCCTTTAAGGTTTTATTTTTCACACCAGAATTTATCATGATCTGCTGTATGACAGGGTCTTGGGTGAATGGCTTCACCCAATGGCTTCAATGAGGCATGAAAGTAATCTTATATCTGAATGTAATATATATCATAATACATAAGAGGGGGCTGGTTCTGACAAAAAACATCCCAAGTCTGGGTGTTCCCAAAGAAGCCATTAAGATGTGCTCAGAGTCGATCATTGATAAAAGCTAGAGCAAGGTATTTCCAGAGTAACAGGCTTATGAACCTCACTCACGAAGCCGTAATAAAAATTATAAAAACATGCTAGAAAAGATACAGATGAAGAGCAGCCAAACAACAGCTTTTATCATTAAGGGCATTTGATCCTGCTTCTACTATTAATAATATGGCATTTCAGTGTGAAAATTCAGTCATTTCAGTAATCACGGCTTCTTTAAGGAACTAACACAACTTGAATCGGAGCAAACCACTGCCTTTGGATACAACATGAGATTTTTTTAAATTGTATTTTCTTAGTCTGTAATACTGTACTTCCATTCAACCTTAGGAATGCATTAACCCCCCCAAAGAAACAAAATACAAATTGCAAACCTAATACAGTATTTGATGAAACCCATCTTTTTGGTAAATACAAGAAACCTCGGGCAAATGGAAACCTGCCACTGTGAGATTAGAAAATGACTACGGGTTGAGGTGTTGATGATAGCTAGACGAGTTGATCAGGTTAACAAAACTAGATTGACTAGATCAATACTTATTTGTTATCATTTTGCTTAGGGATAGCAACTGGATGAGTGAGGGACTTTTAGTACTGTATTTTTATGATGTTAGTTTGAGACTGTTTAATCATAGAAGCACAATTTCCCGTCCTTTGATATATTTCTCAGTGTGCTGTAGTCCTTGTCTGTCTCTCTGTAAATTTACCTCAGCTCCAAGCAACCCTTTTTTGCCCAGATGGATGGATTACATCCCAGATTAAATCACTCTGATAGAGGCTTTGCAGGCGTGACTGCAAAAGCATTTCAGCTGCGTTGTCTAGAAAAACAGCCTCTTGTAAGTTCATCAGAAATAGAATCTATGCACCCTTGAACAGAGACGTTATTCTTGTCAGATGGTGGGTGCTTAAGAAACACTGTCCTTTGGACGGGTTTTTAGCTGATGTGGGTGCTTGGGCATTGGGCCACATATTTCTCATGGCTTTAGAATTTCTCCCATTTTTAGACCCACCAGTGCTGTCCATGGCTTTTATTGTTTCCCTTCAAAGCTCTTTCGACCCTCAAATTAGAGCCGCAATGCCAAACATCTTTCACAAACAAGAAGGTCATGCAATACAGCTGGCCCACTCTGTACATTCCATGTCTTTCTGCTGGGGCTGTGGGTGCTACGCACCTCCTCTCATGCAAACCAGCAGATGCCTTTTTTTAGTGCATGACCTCATGGACAAATGCACATCTTTTACTACATGCTGCTTTCCAGAATGGTGTTCTCAATCTGTCAAGCTGCTGTTAGTCTCGGCAGCTCAAGAAAAAAATAAAGGTCATCTAGAGGTTTTCTGCTAGAGTTCCATCACCCTTCCAAGTTTTGAATGCTAGATTTTGCCATTTGCGTGTGTCCCTCTTTAGTGTGTGGCTTATGAGTCTGGCTCAAGTCAGGTGGCAGTTACTCTTCGTGAAAATGCCCAGTGGTCTGAAGCAGGCCTGATAGAAGGTGTCGGAGAGTTTGAGTCTGAATTTCTACCCAGAATTAGCTCCACTGTCTTTTACAAGGAAAGAGTAGATGCTTCAGGTCATGTCAAAAGAGGCTGCAAGTGCAACCAAATATTTGAGGACTTTGGTTTTGAGGCTGTGACACGATATTGATATTGATGAAATTGAACAAGTACCACCAAGCAAGAATTGCAAATGTGTAATTAACAGGGTTCCACCACCCAGAAAGTAAAATATTTGATGGTTACCCACTACCATGAGTGAGTGTTCTTGGGCCTCCTGGGTGGTGCTCAAAACGCTTGGCTAGAGATCCAGTAGCTCTTTGGATCAGAGGTGTCTCGAGCACTGCTTACACTTTATTTTCAGCACACCTTGAGTAATCTGGGAAAAATCCCGGAGAGCTGCAATTTCAGGTCCAGTCTTTTGTATTAAGAAAAGGAAGAGGGTGAAATATGTCACTTTCTGGATTTGTTTTAGGATGACTGGAAGATGAAAGCCTGCTTAATAACCAAACTGTTTTTTCCTCCTCATTTTTTTTGTCCTGTTCTTTATTTGGTTTTGACAAAAGGAGCTTTTCTTCTCACTTTATAATCTCCTTTTGGTGAGTTCTGTCCGTCTATGTAACTTCAGTTGACTAAATTAAAACCACTAAGAGTCTGCAGATTGTGGAAACACAGCAAACTGCTTTTACAACTAATCTATATAATTATGGGTAATTGTGCTGAATAGTCATACTCAAAGGGTAATGCATGGGTTTGATAAGTTGAAGACTGTGAATTTTAATCGCATTTTAAAGAGAGGTATGTTGTAAATTGAACCCCAGTGGTGTTTGTCTACCATTTGTCTACCTGTGCCATTGTTTCCTGGTTTCTCCTGATCAAAGGAGATGTCTTGTCCAATGTGGTGATTAATTCACAATCTGGTAGTGTGTTTTCCGTGTTTTCCCCTCAAAACGTTTACGAGCTAAAATGAGAAACACTGAGCAAGAGTTTCATTTAAAGCTCTTGACCCTCCATTTTCAAACTTGGTTCAGTATTCTTAAAATAGAAGAAACAGAAGGCAAAATAGATGTTGTCTCCACTTCACTTCTCCTGCTTGGCTGGGCATGGGGAAGCCAAATAATTCTCTGCACAAAATACTTTCTTCTTGAAAGTGCCATGTACTTGTCATGACCACTGAACTGAAAAGTTAGCAAACAGCGTTAAAAGCATGTCCTGTCCTCTTACTTGCTATCTACTTTCTATTCTGAGAAACCTTTTGTGTAAGGAGCTTATTTTAGATGGTATCTTAATTTGCATAGAGATTAACCAAGCAGGAGTCCATTGCATCATTATGAAATCTGCATAAAACATTACAAAAGAATAAGCATTGTGGCAGTGCCTGAGTAATTGTTAAAGATGCTATCCTGTGCGTAGATTAAGAGTACCTTATAAGGCACTAAACCCCCAAACAGACAGAGTTTCTTCAATAATCAGTGAGATGCGAGGGTACTGACCCGAAATGTTTATCACTTCTCACACTGCAAACTCTGTCTAAAACATGTGCAGCCTTTCAGGCCCAGGTAACTTTGATCTCAGTCCTTGAAATCAGGTAGGTATCAAATTATCCAAATTCTTTCCTCCACAAACCTCTTTTACAAAGAAAATTTTACAGCGGTGAATTATAAAAGTACTGTATGGTACAACCAAGCAGTCAATTTTGTTCTTTATAATAGTAATCAATATATAGGCCTAAATCCTCTGTGATGATTAATTTCCAATGTGAGAGTATCAATTTGTTCTTGTGTACAGTTTTCAAAGAATAATATGACCAGCCCATTATCTTAGAGTATTAAGCAGATGTTAACAGCAATGGATTACTCTTTGGCAGTTGGTTCATTAGATGTAAGCTGCTCAATGGTTTTCAAGTAATGCTTTTTTTTGCTGTTCATTGCCAAATGAAACTCCCATCTGCTTGTCATATACTGTAAATTCCCTGACTCCTACTTCTAGTGTTTAAAGAAAGGACCCACATCTGTCTTTACTGGGTCTGACACTGGACTCCCTTTAAAGGACTGTGAACGTTTTTCTCACTTTTTCATTTAAGGTAAAAGCATATGCACCCAAATTTTAAAATTCCTCCTTTCCCTCGGCCTCAGCTTTTCTCCTAGTCTAAAGAAAGTCAAGTCAGACACCTCTCCTAAAGGGTAGTCTAAGGAAAACATTGAAGGAGAATGTCCTCATCTTGTAATGAATACAGTATGTTAAGCATCATAAAGATCATTTTAGAATGCAGGGCTTCCAGATTTTTGTAAGTTGTACAGTACTTAGAAATCTTTGTACCTGGTAAAAGCTGATCAGTATGTTGTCTGAAATGAAGTACTGGAAGGAAACAGCATTGGTTCTAATAATTGTAACTAAAATTATTCTGCTGGAGTAAAACCATACCTAGTAATCTTTGAGTCAGCCACCAGTTTTAAACCCATAACTCTTCAAGGTCAATTTGAATTTTATGCCGGCTCACAGCTGTGACTCCTGTTCCATGTATACAGCTAATCAGGAGCACTGCTTGAATAAGGACACCATCTTTTCCAGAGTGTGCACTCCCAGGGGTGCTCTGGATGGATTTTACAGCCATAAACTACAACGAAAAAGCAGCTACTCAAATCCAAATTTAAAAAGTACACAGGCAAAATGAAAAATTTAACTTCCCTATCTGGGAAACAACGAGCGTTATACAGTGAAAAGCATATGAATTCCAAGCAAGAAGAATCGTTGTGCTCTTGAAGAGCAAAAGTGACCTGTGATTCAGAAAACAGGGGACTGACACAGGAAGATTGATGAAAAGTCTTACAAAGGCTTCTTGTGTCCAATGTCCAAGGAATTGGGTTGAAAAGTAATCTGTGTTTCAAATTTAAATCATGACTACATCAGAACTCCTTGATTACTGTATCCTTTGCGTCATTTTCATGCCGCACATTAAAGCACTATATGAAAGGCAGTTTTCATAATTGGTTGAGTGCTGGGAGTGTGTAATTTAGGGAGGCAATATGACACCAGCACTTTTCAGGGCTGGTCAGGTGCTATTTCTTGTAGATGCCCCCCTTATGTTCATTTCCTCTACCCAAGACGGTATGAGATTATCAAGCCACTCATCAGTGCCTGTGTGGCCCCTTGTGTATCTGATCCTTCATCTTTCCCTCTCTGTTAAGATGCAGTATAGAAAAAAATGGCACTTCTGTTACTCAGAGGTTTGTAAAGCTCAGATTAAAAATGCTGTATTTATTGAGGAGTCCTTTGCTTCTCCTTTTCCCAGCAACAGTACCCATGGCTGGCAAACATTATTTTTGTCTTTTACACTTTCTCCAGAGATGTATTACTGCAATCAAACACGGCCTAAAAAAACACTGTAGTATCAGTCTGTTTAGTTTTATGCCCATGTACTCTGCTTTAATTTCTTTTCAGGTCCATTTCAATCTCACAGGTCAGTAATTTAGGTTCCATTTTTATTTGTGTCAGCCTGCCATGTATTCTGTAGTTTGTTAAATCTGTACATGTTCAATCTCCTGATCAATAAGAGACTCATTCAGACTTTATGTACAAAGTTAACAGTTCCTTCATTTCCCATTTAGAGGTTTATACTGTATATATTATATACAAGGAAACCATCTTTTGCAAGGTCACAGTTATATGGATTTAAAGATGTCGATTTGGTTGCATACACAGATGCTTAAGTCACTTCTTAACTGTGGAACTGCAGATTGCATCAGTACTTTGAGAATATCTTTGTGGTGCCACACCCATGAAGCAAGAACCTTGAACTGAGATTAATGCTGCCTTTCCATTAGCTTTAAAATCCATACTTATATGACACAGACTCCTTTGTTCCCAATAAATAGCTATGCAGAAAAACAAAGGCCAACTGTTAAGAAATTATTAGTATTCCAATGCCCTGGTATTTTGTTTCACCATTTAGCTCTGTACAGTATCTGCATTGTTCATTGGCCACAGTTTGCTGTCCTGTGAATTGGAACCAAACTTGCACATCTTTAAATATGATCGCAGTCTAATTTTTTTTTTCTTTACCAACATAACTGAGTATCTCTGCAAACCTCCTTTTTAAAAGTCGACTCAAGGCCCGAAGTCTGTTGCAATACCATTTCGAAACCCACTTCATTGTTTTGTTTTCAGTTTTTTTTTTTCATTTGTGTGATGAGTAAAAAGCAAATGCATCATGGAGGTGAGGAATTTTTAAAATCAAGTGGTCATTGCAATGTAAAAGTCATGGTAAGGTGCTCTGGGTGGCTATATTCAAGATCTGTTTGCTTCAAAAAGTTGAGGAATTCTTGCTAAACCTGCCATTTTCTGTAAATTATCCAAGTTGCATGTTATTTCTGTAACTTGGAGGTTTTGAGGCTTGGTGTTTCTTTTTTAAGTAAGAAAAGGCCCTCATTGTCCTCGGGGCTGTTTTTCACAGGCCCCAGTTCATAGATAACCCTTGTTGTTCGCAGGCCATGTACAGGCAGATGTGAACCAGAACAATGGGAGCTCCTCTGAGAGCACAGCGGTGACAGACTCCAAGGGTGCAGAGGGCCAGAAGAATGCCTGGAACGACGCCAGCACAGCTGACCCCACTGCCGGCCGCCCCCACCTGGTCCGCCTCTTTTCCCGAGATGCCCCGGGCCGCGAGGACAACACCTTCAAAGATCGCCCTTCCGAGTCCGACGAGCTTCAGACCATCCAGGAAAACGGTGGGACAGGTTCCGAGTGCTCGGATTGTACTGAACAAGAGGCAGACTAAGTTCCCTCAGGGCCACAGAACATCTCAAATATGGCAACTGCAAGCACCTCGGATCAAGCTAGACACGGCTCTAGGCGGCAAAGGGACTCTGGTCTGCTGGACCAGCTGGGCAGATTCTTTGGAGGGGAAAAAGAGGGGAGCAGGAAGGGAAAGGTGAGCGATGAGGAATTTTTCTGTAGAGACAAAATGCATTTTTTTATTGTTCGGTAGCTGGTGTACAGAAAAAGTTCCACTTTGGTAAAATGTTTTTGTGATTTGCTCTTAATTGTTGAGTTTATTTTTGTTTGAAATATGCATCTAAGCATACAATATCGGCAATTTTTTAGTAGAGAAACAAATCCATATATACTGTATATAATGTAAGTATGGCCACTGGACCAGACGGTTAGGGTGTGGTTTGAGGACTTGAGAAGCGTAAGAAGTTACTCTTGCCTGCACGTCTTGAAGAGGTTGTAGCACAATTTGTGTTATGACAATGAGGTAATAGCTTTTAGAACACAATGAGAAAAGTCTAAAAACATTGAAACAAAATTTAACCTGGTTTTGGGAAATTTCTCTGAGCAGTATCAAGAAATTTTGGATGCTTTTTCAAGTCTTCAAACTGTCATATAGTTGTAAATTTTCAGTTGGGATTAATCTGGTCATGTTTGTTTATGAACTGGAGGTTTTCTGTATTTTAAGTAGATTTTCAGCTGCTTTTTTTTACCATTTTTGTTTTATTTTCTTGGCCGTGGTAAAAATAACTGAAGCCATTCAAAAGTTTTGAAAATTTGCCAAATTTATGGTACGTGTAGCATGTGCTGTACAGTTTTTTGGTCTCTGTGATGTGTATTTCCACAAAGGTTGTGCAGAAGAACTCTGCAATGTAAAATGAAAAGTATTGTACTTCATGCTCTGTGATTTATCGTAGACTACAGTATAAAAAGACTGACAGTGGGGAAATAGGGATAGTTTTGCATGCAGCATTATTGCCACAGAGATGATAATAGCTGCTTTTTCCAGCTGTCACTTAATCTTTATCTTGAGTTATACAAATGTATGTGACATACTTCTGCTGTAGATAGTTCCACTCTAAAATTATGTATTTTGACAAAATGATACCGTGATACCAGGATGTAATGGATCTGAAAAGTGAGAGCTCATTTGGAATGTTAATCCCCCAATTTCTTAAGTCTTACTGAGACTTAAGAGGGTGTGAATTGCATAGATTTGCCACAACGTCCCATTACTTTGTGGTAAAAGCAGTTTAAGTTCTCTGCTTTGTTTCTATTCCCAAAGGATCTTTGTGCTACAACTAAAAGCTTCCCAATTTATTCAATAAATACAATCTGGCATCCCACCAAAGGCATACCATATGAATGGCAAATAACTGAGGTATTTATTGTCCACCTCCCGAAAAATTGACACCCTTTTTTTTATTTCTGTGTATTCCTTGTCGGAGTATTGGAGGAGCTGTGCTGTTTCAGGGCTTTCTCTAGCGCATATGCAATCCACATGTCCTTATTCCTATGATGAATCATCTGCCACTTTGAACACAAACAAGTTGCCTGAGGAGTGAGGGCAGCCACCGGTATGATGAGCAGCGAGGTCGTAGCAGGGAGATCAAAATGAGTGCTTGTCATTGGTGACTTGCAGATTGGCTGCTGTTAGAATAAGAGATCTGACAGCTTGATCCTTCCACTCAGCCAGATGTAAGGTTCAGTTGGGGGCATTAAAATGAACATTTTTATACCTAATTTTCTAAGACAATATTTAGCATAAAGATGCATATGAATTCAGTATTTTTTTCCTTTATATCTCCATTAACTTTTTGACATTTCAGTATTTTAACCTCTCTAAGTTTAGCAGCTGTCCTGATTAGGAATTTTTCCTACTATACTGAAATGACTGATTTCTATCTCTTTTGAACGGCATTCAACTGATTATTTTATTGTAAGGGAAAGGCTCTTGTTCTAGTATTATAGGACTTTTCCATTTTCAGTGTTTCTGACCTACATGGTAACAGTATGAACACCTAAAGGATTTTGTTTTGTATTTATCATGCTTGTTTTAATAGAAAAAAAAATGTTAAACTGATAGCTTATTGTCAAGTGGGAGGGCTGTTTGAAATTGGCATAGGTGACTTTATTTTTGAACAAATTGCCTTGCAACACCTGAGCTGGTGCCTTTTCTTCTGCTGGGCAGAATCACTATAAACTTGTAAGATCCACATACCAAACAATGTTGCTACAGTTAATATTTCTCATGTGTCATGTAACATCTGTTACAAAGCTTGCGGACAAAAAGGCAAAAAGTGAAAGTCAGGAGACCCCAAATTACACTTCACAGTGGAAAAAGGACTTCATGCTAACATACAGAGCTGTAGTTTATAAAGTTACTGAACTAAAATTGTTCCCAAAATGCATTTATGGTATATTGCAGAATGTTTAGAAAACTTCACTATGGATTTTAAATCTCAGCAAAATAAAAACTTTATTAACTAGTCTCATAATCAAGGAGGTGATTAAATGTAGTAATGTAAATGTAGTAAACTAATTATAGTAGTTCATTAGATTGTTTTTTTTCTGATAAACATTGGTTTGAAATGCCCATTAATTTGGCTGAGGTTAAAGTTGCGCTCGTCTTTCAACTTTTTGAAAGTGAAAATTTTCCTTCCTCTGTAACGCTGAATTAATAAAATGCAGTTCTATTATGCAGAAATGTTGCTGGTTTTCTCTGCGCTCAATGAGCGTATTTGTACGATAAACCAATACACAGCATTTAAAAATGGAACTCATGCAACTACTGTTATTCTTGCATACCTACTGTACGATAACTCTTTTTTAAATGTGAAATTTTGAGTTTATGTATTTGGGCTACTATTTTTGTGATACCAAGTGCTTGCTTTGTAGCTGTTCAGAAAAAAAATGGTAAAGTTGAGTTTTGTTGGATAATTAGGAGGTTTTGGAAGTTAAAATTCTAACAACACAATCTTCAAAACATGAAGACCAACAGCACCATCTTAGAGTGAAGGAAATAGGATACCCCTAATGAGAAGGCTGCAAAAATAAACTGTTTCATCCTTCCGTTACATGGTGTAGAATGAGGAATTAAGTTTCAAAAGTGGCATTCATGTTTAGATTTTATCTACAGCAATGTGAAGACGTTTATTTCTCCCCAGACATTCCTATTTCTCTAAAACCAAAATAGTGTGTAAACACTTGTGAGCAAATAACAATCAGTTATTAAAAGACATTACAAAAAAAATTGTCAAAATCAGCTTCATGAAGCTTCTTGGAACCAATGATACTTCTTACTTTGTTTCATTATACAAAAAGGTTGGAGAATTACTGATGTATGTAGATGTATGTGATGTAGTCATAATCAAGACAAGTGTAAAAAGGTTTCCCCATTAGTTTTGATGGAAAATATTAATTTGGCTTTTCACTTCCCTGTTTCTTATTCTTTGTATTCATTAACATCGGTCCCCATGCTTATTTAGTGGATATATGTATATATTGGGGGAAAAAATTATGTATGTATATATTGAAATTGAAACTGGGCTCGAACTTGAGGTTAGAGTATATGGTTTACAGTATCTGGCAAAACAGCTTTAATGGAAACCACAGGACTGAGAGGGATATTTAAGATCATGTTTTACAGAAAGACAAATACAACGAATACCTAAAAATGTACTCTTTCATCATGCTGGTAGAAAGAAATGGTCATCAAGTTTAATATTTAGTTTCATTTGGGATCACTGGTTGATAAAGGGAAAACAGTACTAAAACCTAAGAGCTGTTTCATTAGTTGAAACCATTTTTCAAAGGGAAATGTGCCGTAACACCTTTACAAACTTAAAATGCAGGGTGGCTTTAGCAATCTTAGAACGGGACAACTGGGATGAATTTTAGCACTTCAGAATAACTCTTGAGTGACTGTTACTGGTAGCGACAGTCATTCCATCTGGGATTTGAATTGTAATGTCCCTTTATGAATTAAGGTTAGGTTTTCCTCTTGGGTGGGTATATCTGCAATTAACTGGATTTTATACAACTCCAGCAGAACCACTAAAGAGTTTGCACACTACACCCTACCTCTGAGCTCAGGAACAGCAGTCATGGACAGAGTGAATTTCCACACCTCCTTTTGTCAGTGCAAAATGCTTTTGTCTGTGATGTTGACAATTTCACAGAGGCGGATACAAATGATTTTTTTTATCAGGTACATTTTCTTAACACGTGGCTTTCAGACTCCAAAAGTGCTAAACGTGTATAAGGAAGACTCCAGAAGTGTCTTCCAACATAATGAAACAATATATGAATGTCCAAAACTATGCTGATTTTCAGTTCTGTTTTTCTGTATTGCAGAATTCTTCTTCATCTGCCTCTAACTGTAAGGAATTTGATTTTGAGGGCTTTTTTTGCGTGTTTTACACAAGCCACAGTTAATGCCATGTGTTGAGGAAATATTTTAAAATATACTGTGTATAGTCTGTATTTTCCCACATTTCTTAGTGGTAATCAGTGCGGATCCCAGTATTTTGCATTGAAAAGATTTGGTGTGTGAAGCTCTTTCAACAAACAACAGTACAAAAAAGACTGCATATCATGAATAGTTAACAACCTGTTAGTTTCTTGAAAGAAACAGGCATCTGTTTACATAAACTGTAATTACAGTAGCTTTGATTAGCCAAGGGAAATTTCAGTGTCCGAGAATTTATATTCATTTTCATCCCGTCAAAGTTCCACTGATTTCAGGAGGTATGTTGTGAAGCAGAGGGAAATCATGGAGGAAGTCAGTGAGCCCATCGAGCCATTTTCAGCTGTGCCTCGTGTTTCAGCAATGCTTGCAATACATGTATAATAGTGTATAGCACCAGCACCCTACCCTGATTGTATCACCTTTCCAAGTTGTTTTCAGCTTTTGAATGATTGCTTGATTAAACTCTTTAACAAAATCATTTTTGTATTGTTTGATGTTTTTACTTTTTCCCCCTCTTTCCTCAATAACTTGCCTGCATTAGCATTTTGCTATAACCACTATTGACCTTACAACACTGCCGTTGCTTAGACATGGGTAAGAAAACTGAAAAGAATAGAGGACTGTACTCATCTGTTAGAGGACCAAAGTTTTCTGTAGCAAGTAGCAAAACACCATCATGGTCTATCAAGATTAGGAGACACAGATCTGTCCCAGACTCCTACTCTATATCAAAGGTTTCCTCATTAGTGGCAAACATACTGTAACTGTGGAATTCTACACATACTGTACTTTGTTAATCAAAACATGATGCACTTCAAACTCTGTAGTGGGGGGATAATTCTCACATTGTTTTAGTTTACAGTACCAATATAGAGTACAATTTAATTTCCCTTAAATCAAGGGACACAAACTGAACTTGAAAAGTGGCCCTTCCATGATCTATTTCACAATTTTGCTATAACCAGATCCTTTTTTTTGTCAAACTGATCCTTCAAATAATCAGTTTAACAATTAAGGAACTGGTTTACATCAAAGCACAGCACTGTAGTTATTTGTAAGGTGTAATAAGTTAAAAAAGCCCCATTCTAAGCTATGTTTAAAAAATAATATTTTGGTTCTTAGAGGCTTTCAAACCACTTGAAAACCACTGCTTTCCCTCAAGTCTAGTTGTCAATGCAGAGTTAGCAGTTATAATATGTCTGAGCCTTTGCACAGCACATTATGAAGTATGAATATCATTATATAAAAACCTCCACTGGGTAATAATGCTGCTTGCTCTTTAAGGTTGGATTTCTTGAACAATCACAAGCACACCTAACATGCTTGTCTAAATGGTGGATTGCAGTGAATGATGCAGGTGAAATCCCCAAGCAATCCGTATATTCAGATAATTTTTTTAACCTTGTATAACAAGGGACTGGGTATTCACTTGGGATATTCTAACCATTAGCCAAGATAGCTACCCCTGACAGATAATTGTGCACACTGGGGGAAAAAATGACCATATCCTTGGATGTGATATTCCTGCATTTTTAGTTTCTGTTTGAAATATGTTTTAAAATATCAAAGATGCAGTACATGTGCTGTTTAAGAAAGCAGGCAGTCCTGTTACCTACAAATGTGGCTCAGAATTATTCTTTATAGCTTTTACCTTTTTTTCAAATTTTATAGGTCTTTTTTTTATAATCATAGCTTGAGACCATATTGCTCACCTTGTTAAGGGAGATGAGTATTTTGTGACAATGCTGTACAGTAGTCAAACTTTGAAACATCTGCTTCCATGAAGTGTCATAATCATCATATACATTTTTAAATTGATTAATTGCTTTAAACACATTATTGGATTCTATTCTATGAAATGATATGTATCTCTTAAGCTGTCAGCAAAGTTATTTTTTTAATTTTCTATTCATGCTTGAAAAGCGAGAGACCCACTGATGATCTTCTAAATTATTTCATCCTTTGATCCACACTTTTAAAATTCTGTGAAATTGCTTGGATCATCAAGTCCCAAAAGGTATTGTAAAAGTCAACTCAATGCAAAAGTCAATGCAAGCCACATGAAACTGCAGGGCATTTAAATTGAGAACATGAAGCACTTCTTTACACAAAGGGTAGTAGGAGTCCAGAGGAGGTACAGCATCCACCCCTGGCTTCCTTCACAGAGATTACAAAGTACATTTGTGTGTGGTCCAAATGAAGACATGCCTGGGATAGGTTGTTTACAGGTGTTTATATATATGTGTGGTTGCAGGGATCGCTGGTCTTTTAGTTAAGAGGTACACAATGTTTTATTTGTGAGTACTTTAATAGACATGTATACCTGTAGCAATGGTGTGAAATCCAAAGGTTAAAGTAAATGATCTAGTTCTTTTGATTTGCATAGTCTTGTCAAAAAAAAACAACTGATAGATTATTACAGTGCTAGTTCCAGGTAAAGTTTCACTCAGTTCCAGTTGAGTGAAATCTGTAATGTCTTAAATTGTGTACCCTGAAAGGTTTAAGATGCAGAGCAACTTTTCAGCTGTACTATGCCTAATTTTTGCTCACCCTTCATCCTACACCAGTCATTGATGGAAAAAGATACAGCTCTTTCCCTTCTTTAATTCAGTTTTTGTTCTAGACATGGATGTAATATATTTTAATTAAATATTTTATTATAAAAAAGCCTGATCTAATTTACTGAACCAACTGTTTAAATTTTCATCCATCTTCAACTATTTAAATTTATTTATGAAAGGTTATATGGTGTGAATGGTAGAAATTATTTAATAAAACTTCTTTACCATAATATTTTATGCATTCTTCCTAATATCCTTGCACAGTAATCTATTATGCAATCCTCCTGATATCCCTACAGTTTCTCACCTTGATATTTTAATTATGTTTTTTACGTACTGTACTTGTTTCGAATGCAAATCTCCACAGATGTTCCAACTGCAAATAATCCTTCTTTAAATTCAAGAAGACTGGCTCTTGAATTCGGGAATTACTTTGGGCTTCTACAGATCCTGTGGCAGGACGAGCCTCAAGCCCCACAGTGGCCCAAGTGTGGCTTGCAGAGAGAGGATTTGACAGGATTACTTCTTTTCACCCTTGGTCTGCACTGTGCATGATTACGCGAGAAACAAGTACATTATGCTGTGTATTTATTTTCCATTTGTCCGTATCCACTATAGTTTGATCCACTTTTTATTGTGTTTCACTATCATACTTACACTGCTAATGATAACGTTTCATCTGACAAATGAGAAAGGCGGTTTTGTGAAATTACTTTTTAATTCTAAAATTAAGATTCCCAAGTAATGGTGCAGAACAAAACCCGAGACCAATTGGAAGAAATTTTGTATTGCACATTTGCAACAAAAACGACAGCTTATTGAGGAATCATTAGACAATTTTCACTCCTAATAATTTGCAATGATGTTAAATATGCGCTTGAAAAATGGCCCTACCATGCTCCATTTTACAGTTTTGCTTCAACCAGATCCTTTATTATCATACTGATCCTTCAAATAATCAATTGAACAATTAAGGAATTGGTTACAACAAAGCACAGCACTATAGTTATTCAACACACGGAGACAAAGATCATAAATGTAGTGTAAAATGTGGTGTATAAATCTATTAAAATCTTGATCAAAAACAGGAAAACCATCAGTGTTTCTTAATAAGGGAATAGTTTTTCATTCTCATTATCTCAATGCAAGCAACTACGCACCTAAGATGCCAAGGAGCTATTAAATCCTTACTGTGTTTGGAAAACAAAACAGGACCAGTATCTCAACCTGAAAACTGACCAGTGCACCCAGAGGGACAATAAGATTAGGCTCTTCATGGCTTGGCACCTCAGTACCTATCTGACTTGCTGTCATCTTCCTACTCCCAACCTTTGTTCATCTAATTCTGGTCTCCTGTTTGTCCCCCAAGCTCACTTTACATTCTATGGGTGACAGGGTCTTCTCTTGCTATGCCCCAATGCTCTGGAATTCTATCCCTAAGGATGTTAGTCATCTTCTCTGAAGACATTCGAATTCAGACTCAAAAGCTTCTTCTTTTGAGGCTTTTGCTTAATCAGTTTTGTGTCTGCACCTTGCCTTTTCTTCTGCATTCTTAACATTTGTTCTTAATTGTGCTAAAGTTTGTTACCTCTTCTACTTACTCACATTTTTTCTTTTTATATTCTTTTCCTCTAAACTGCTTTGAGAAGTCTCAAAGGTGCTATATAAAATAGTTTATTATTATTATTTCTAGTAAAAGTCTCCACTTAGGTTAATTAACCTTTTACCAGGGAGGTTACCAGTTCCAAACCAGACTGAGTCCTTAACTGAATGATTCAGGGCTTCTCAGAAAGATACATAGTTGATCAAACTTCTGGAATACGAAGGAGGTACTGGATTGACTGATTCTTGGACACTCTCAATAATGACCCGTGATTCCTTGGTTTGACATGAAACCTCTTCCTTTGTATTAATGATTTGTGTACAACACCCAGTTAGGACACACACAACAGCAATTCAGTAACACTCTAGGATTGGAAAAGCAACTGATTATTTCATTGTCAGCTGGTGACCTCTTTCCTGTGACCTCACTGAGCTTAATGTCAAATGCCAACTGTATTGCTGCGTTTTAAAACATGCCAACATCCACTTATTGACACAGATGAGAGACCTGGCTCTGTAAACCCTTTACTGACCATTTCAAGAAAGCCCACCCCCACTCATCTTCAGCAGGTGACATTCCCTCCCATAGCAACAGGGATCTGCCACTCTGTCAAACAGACCTGAGCCTGTCAGTAGTGGCTTGGACGGCTTCACCCTTCTCAAGACAGAGTCAGACTATGTGTCCTTGAGGTGAGCTGAGGAGAAGTTGCTGTTACTCCTGCAAATCACCAGTAAACTGGCAACAGCTGACTCAGCCCGGGATGTGGAACAGAATGAAGTATCGACCTGAATACAGACTGAATGAGAAAGGAGCAGTAAGTCACAAATACTTTTAATGATAAAACACAGAGCCTGGGTCAAGAGCTACTGTATGAAACTTAATGGAAACCCAGATTAGAAAGGAAAATAGAAAATGAGTGAGTGAAGAACTGTTCCCAAAAACTCACATTTGGATTACTTATTTGTTGTTTCAAACTGTTCACATCTTAGAATGTGTGCTCATTCAATTTTATGTTTATTTAAATTATGGCTCTAAGTAACAAAACATGGCTAAAGCAGTTTTCATGTTCTTATAGCTGTAAGGAAAAGTCTGTGTGTTTTTGGAATTCCAGTGTGTGCATTCTGCTGGCACATTAGAATAAAGAGAATCAGTTAAGCAATTTTAAAAAATTCAAAAGTGTTATAGATGCTGAAGTTCAACAATGAGCATTTCAGTTATAAATGACAATAAATCTAATTAAAAACATGAAAAATGTGGTGTGAGTAATCTTCCATCACATATAATTTTAATGGCAAATATTCCACCTCATTGTAAGAAAAAATGCAAAACATTTTAGTCCTTTAGTCCAAAACTCATTTAACAACATGTATTTTGTTTGTAGAATGACAGCTACTGAAGTGAATTGTTTCATGAAAATTTATAAATGGAGAAAAAAACTCAACACACAATGGCTGGTCTAATGTCTTTATTAGCACAGAACAATAAGGATCAGGTCAATAAGGTCAAATCCACTACAAAGCCTTCAGATACAATGTCACTTAAAACAAAGACACATGCAGGTTTGAACACGTCTCCAGTTGAGGCAGATATATTGCATGGATTGTGCCCCTGCCCCCTTTAAACTACTGTATGTCAAAGACTGCATTTTGTAAATGGTTATGACACTGCAAATGGCCACAGGAGAAATACATAGGCACATTATAACATCACAGGCAGTGCTCACATTAATAGATTATTTACAATGTGAATTCATACATTCCGTCTGTTATCAAACTACTGTATGTTTCCAGAAAATTTTTCAGCCTCTTATTCTCTTTTTGAAAATGTTATAGTTCAGGAGACAAAAATAAAATTAGCACATGAAATGAAATTTCGCAGAAGAATTTTAATGCATAGGCTTATGTATATTTGCAAAGTGGCGTTAATATAAGAAAAAAAAAATTCCGATTTAAATAAATGTCTTGGAATTTTTTAACGATTATGGCTTTAAGCAGGTATAATTAGGCACAGTACAGTCTGTGTTCTCTGAAATAGAAAACATCAGAAAATTCATCAACATATTCATTTAGTATGCTTCTTTTTAATAATGTCTAATAAATTATTCAATGATTATCCTGTATATATATCCTGAATTCTACAGAGTCACTGCCTATGTCTTGTAATTGCCTACCTTGGGCTTTTGACTGCGATTTTCAGATTTTCTCTGTTCATTTCCTGAGTTTTATTAAATGAGCAAACAAATGGAGAGATACTTTGACTCTGCGTTGATAGAACCTTAGCAACAGTGCATAGGATTCCAAACCCTGGTCTTGTGGGACCCCTGTGTCTGCCAGTTTTAACCAAGCTGTTAATAAACAGTGCTAACTGAGACCTTTAACTTATCTACTGTACTTGCTTATGTACAGTAGATGCTTTTGTTTTTCTGGTTTTGACTTAGTCCTTGTTTTGTTTTTTTTAAATGGACTTCTTCTATATTTTTTTTCCTACAACATCAATGTAAATATCAATATGCAGTCTCTTAAATTGTTCAAGGGTTTTTCTCACTTATTTCTAAGAAACACTGAGTAGGTAATGAATTTATGATGAACGGTTACAGGTGGGAATGACATAACATTCCCGTAAAGAGTTTTTTAATTCTTTGGTTTGGTTTGGTTTGGTTTAATTCAGTTGGTTTCATTTCGGATAACATACATGAAAGAGGGGATCATTGAAACTAAGAAATCAGTACATAGCTGATAGCAATTACAATTCTTTCTATGTTTTTAAGACCAGAAAGTAAATTTAAAATATGTGCTGCAAAAATAAGAATTGAATTGAATCAATTAGTTGGTGAATAAGAACCCAGCTATAACATATCATAGAACAAAGAAGGCCAGGATGAAGACTCAAAGCCACATCAAAGCCACATGTTTCCATATTTTCTTCTGACTACACCAAAAAGCAGGACAGCATGTGTATATTTTGTGAGTAACCTTTTGTTATTTCCTAGACTGGGAAAGATTACTTCAAGGCATTCATTTAATACTCTTAAATGTAAAAAAATGTGCAAACTATAAGGACTGCTATGTCCCTGTACAAACTGCATTTGCATTCCTGTTGGTATAACTTTAAATAAGAAGTTCTGACATATCTGACGATCTTTTAAGATATTTTCCATTTATGAAATATAGATTCATTTAAATTAGCAATGATGAATCTTGAACACAATTTGTCTTTCCGATAAGAAATTATTTGGAAAAATGACCATGTGTCATCAGTCTGCCTGCCTCAAGGAAAATCCATCTTCTTTTGTCATTCTATCAGAAATAATCTGATGGCACTGTAATGAAGTCCTCCTGGAAAGCTGCCTAACAAAGAAATAGAAGTCACCAAAAACAAATGAGTATCCTTGAGGTGCACATTCTGCATTTAAATCGTTTAGCACACCTTGGATCTTGGCATGAGTTTAAAAAGGATTAGCTTTGGTTCATTCAAGCTGAGTAACAGCTGTAACTTGTGGTAACATATTATGCATCTTTGGCATATCAGTATAATGAAAAAATATTTTAATTCTGGCTACAATAGTTGTTAAAGGTAATGAATAGTGCTCTGGTACCTGAAAGGTTACACTCCATCAAAACATGTTTTCTGTAACCTTTCTTTCAATTCCATGAGTATCTTGGACGAGGAGGTCTTCTGCAATGGGAGATTTCAGCATTTTCCAGGTTTGAATGGGAGATGTCTTTTTCTGAACCAGGCTCAGTGCTCCTTGGAAAAAAATGGTTCTATGATCCAAAAAGTCTCACTCAGACAAATGGTGTATTCGCCACATTTGCTTTCTTCTGTGTGGCTTAAGAAATGGTCAAGCATAGGCTTCCTATTTCAACTAATAAAAAATGTTTTGAACACTCATTTCTAAAAAACTGAGTGGTGTGAGAGTACTATGCCCACAACAACAACTGAGCCACCCCTTCAACATCTTCACTTCCCTTATTTCAGACACCTCTTTACTAACACACGGAAAAGTCAGCATCAAACTAATAATACCATGTAATAAACCTTTGTTTTTCAGTTAAAGTTAATTCAAAAGGTTGATTGATTGATTGGACCGTTTTTAAGGATGTTAGAAATGTCAGAAAAATATTATGTGCATTTGTATGCTCTTTGTCTAGACAAAATCAGAAATCCAGATCATTCCTGGCACAAAATGTGTAATAAGGATTCCTGGGACAGTGCAGATGTGTTGAATGATCGTCGGTAAGAGTGACAAGTCAAACTATGACAATTGAGTTTTGCTGTCTTGATGGCATGGTAGTGAAGTTTTAGCCAGGTTGGCCACAGTGGGCTATGTAGAAATCCATGTTTCCAGGAAGTGTGGTTGTACCTTGGATTGTATTCACTATGCATCAGGCATCTCCCAATGCCCTAATCCCTCAGCTTCCACAGCCGGCCGACAAGCACACCACTTCAAACGGCCAGCCTCCTGTCATGGGGAATTCAACACTATTGGGAATCCTGACCCTAACAGTCTCATTCTACAATATAAGACTTGATATGCTCAGTGCGAAAGAACCTCTGAGCGCGATAGGAGTGTCCTTATGGGTGATGGAGCCCCAGGTCATATACTGTATATTACCTAAACTGCAAAGATGGAAAGGGATGTACTTCAGTACACAGCATAGCCGTTGCCTAGTCACTCACTGGACATACTAACCAGAGTGAGCTGTCCTTAACTACTCCACATGAAGTATATTATTTCAACTCACATAATACAGATTTTGCACTTGGAGTGGACTGTCATCAACAGAACAGGGTTGCTGCTGTCCCATTCCATGCAGGTTTGTAAGTGCATTGCTGCAGTCTGAGACAACATAACCTCACACCCACAGTGTGTGTGTATGTGTGGTATAAAAATATACAGTACTTAAGTTTTTCACTTAAAGATTTAGTACAAATTCTATAACAATAAAACAACTCCCTAATACAATTGTATCTGTGTATTAAGGGTTTAATTCCAAACCACTTATAAAGTGAGAAAGAACCTTGAAAATGATGGACCAAGACAAATGCAGACATTTCCATGCTCACAGATGAAGCAGAGGAAACCATGGAGTCTTCTGTTTCTCATGGAGTCTGCTCTCAAGTGCCTATTGATTAGGCATCAGATTCAAGGCTGGTGAACTTTGTTCCATTCACTGGCACATAGCCCTTTCCATCTGTTTATTTTCCTAATGAAATGTCTGATGATGTGAAGGAGTTTAACCTATTGACATGTTTGAGAAAATAGTCTTTGCCTTTGATTTATTTTTCTGAGTAGCAGAGTTTGCTATTACAACTCCTGCATGTTAATGATGTACAATAGGTGATATGGCATGTTATATATAATTTGTTTCCCTGCCAATTGTGCTCTGGGAATGAAATGAGTGAACAGCAGAGGTATTGTGAAACAACTTCCCCTGGAACTTTCAAATAAAGTAATTCTCAGAACTGTTTTTAAATAACCTGCATAACATACGGGTTACTCCAAATGTATTCTACGATTGTGTGAAAATTAATATTAAAATCAAATCAGACAACCTTGTCCTGCCATTGTTCCGAAGAAAAACAATAACGTTATGGATCTAGCCTGTGATTTGAGGTTTCCCCCGGCAGTTTAAAATGTAAGGAGTTGCTGTGGCATTGCAAAAAAATACATCTTTAAACTCAATAAAATCTAAGTAAATACAATACCTTATCCAATTAAGCAAATTCTATGCAGGTTTAGTTGCTTATATTTTTTATTATATATAAGTGAGGAGATATATAGACTGATGCTCAAATGAAGTGCAGCGCTGGGGTTTAATTGATTTAATAAAATGTGACCTATTTTGGTATCACTAAAAACTACTTAATCAACACAATTGCTCATTTTTTAAATAAGCAGTATTATGTATGTGCCCAATTAGATGTTGATGAAAAATGTAGACTAATGTATTGTCATGGTGCAACAGTATAACGTGTCCCAAGTAAAACTCGACATGCTCTTTACTAAACATGCACAGTTAAAGTTCACAGAATGTAGCTCTTTCTGCAAGGACTATTAAATTAATTCAGAATCTGCACCTCAATGCAGTGCTCATTAATGTGGGACTTAATGAATCACTTTCCTCTGTGCCTGACAAATGGGAAGCTCAGCTCCAAGACATTAACTGAAGACAGCTGATTGATAAGTATGCCAATTTGTGAATATTAGCAAATATATCAACCATAGATGATCCATGATATTTTTCCTTCCAGACATCTATTAAAGCCTGTGATTATCTAGAAATTTGAATTTAATTTAATTCAATAAACACCTGGCCTTTTCATGTACTGATGTTTGGGAAAAGGTCACATAAGATTCTTATTAAAAAATTTAACAGGGTGTGTTAGAATGAAAGTCCTTCCAGATTAGCTATTAGCTATGAAAAATACAGCCCAGACAGTTGGGGAAATTTCCTTGTACTTAACAAATTGTCTGTGTAACAGGGCTCAGTAATACTAAATGTGTCACAGAAGGTGACTATTCCTTAGACAATTCCCAGCTCTGGGTACCCAGTATTTTGGTGTACTGTAGCTATCCGCTGAGCTGTGTAAAAGCTGGGCATCGCCATGAACCAAGACAGACCTGTGCTCATCACATCTGTATAGACAACTGACAGCTAAGATTAATAAATCATGTTCAGTGAATGTGCAGTATATGTAATACTTAGCATGTGTATGTGGATACAGCATTACTACAATACATTTTTAAAGAGTAGTATACGTTTTGGTGGCTTTATTTTCAAAGCAAATTGCTTTAACCAACATGTATTTTGGAAGGAGATACAATAGTTACATTGTGTCTTTTGACACAATTATAACATTTAAAAGTAGTTCCCCATCTCCACTATTGACCCACTGTTTTAATCTGTGAACATTACTCAACCTCGCTGTACCAGATGAAGTGTGGAATCTTGAGTCCTTCACAAGTGACACAGCAGTAATTTCTGAAGGCGCTACTTGCCATCTGGTTACTTTTACTGTGTGAAACTCCATCTGTTAAATGACTTCACCTGTCTGTAATTCTAGGGCATAGATCAAGGAAAGTTCATTTTGATTCTCAACCTGCCTCATGGATATTAGTCCAAATTACTGTCTCCTCTTATCATTTGGATGCATTTAAATTCATTAGGAGACACCCTGGCAAAGAGAGAACAGAAAGTAGATGTCTAAAAGAATAGACTGGATGAGAAAAAGTGACACTGACTGAGAGGTGATAGGGACTTTCACAAGGTTTTAAATAGCATCTCTCCAGCAATATCTGATCTGTTGCTAGAGAAGGAAAAAAACATTGTGGCTTCATTTTTAATGAACACTTACTCGTTTTTCACCTTTTCACCTTCGCCTTCTTCTGTCTTTCCTATTGCCACTGTCACAGGTTTTCAGGTATGGTTTAATAAAATATGGAGGCCACCCACTGTTCTTCTCACATTGTCTTTCTGTGCTTCAGTATGAATGAGTTTCCCCATTATTGGGAGAATGTTCAGTGCTTAGTCGTTGCCATCAGGAAGAGTAGGACAGGCTGCAAAAGTCCATTAGATCTGCTGGTCTGTCTTCCTATGGAAGTATTTCCTTGTGCCCATATGGTTATATCTGTCATCCTATTGCTTTGAAATTAGGAAAAACTCCAGAGTTTGTGAATTTAGTAATAATCTGTCAAACTGGGAGATAATCCATCCATCCATTTTCTAAACATTTTATCTAATACAGGGTTACATGGGAGCCAGAGCCTATCACAGCAAACGCCAGGGACAAAGCAGGGTACACCCTGGACAAAATGCCAGTTTATCACAGGATACACTTTGACAGAGACACACGTGCACACACTCACACAAGGCCCGATCTACTAGTATGCCGTTGGACTGTGGCAGGAAACCAGAAAGCCCAGAGAAAACCCCTGGAAACATGGGGAGAAGTTAAAAACTCCACATAGATAGCATCTCAGGTCTGGATTTGATCCAAGGGCCACAGGGGTGTGAGGCAGCAATGCTAACCACTGTGCTACCATGCCGCCCTGAAGGAGATAATACTCCAGTTTAAACACAGTGCCCAACTAACATGTTATTTAAGAACTTATTGGCATCATTTGCACTAACTAAACAATAAAATCCTGAATCGCCAGTAAGTTGACAAAACTTCATCATTAGTGTACAAAGTGCATGAAGATGAGTAACTCTGCATATGACTCTTAAATGAGTATTTGTTTCTTGACTAAGACTGCATACAGTGGTCTTTCAGTGTAAATCAGACACATATTTGGGACGTGAAATTTGTTCTGTCTGCATGGTTGTCACATCATGCCAGGATGAGTTGGGAATTTTACACGTCCTTAATGACAAGACCAGTACCACGTGTGTTGATTCTTCTTTTCACATCTCTGGTAAAAACATCAGAATTTCACTGCCTCCCTTCTACCCAAAATCTGCGTAAAACTTCACTGAATCCATAACCGGGTGCAGAGCACTATGAGTTCTCAGCATTTTGAAACCAACCTTGAGATTTCTTTCACAGGGCTCAATGAGAAGCAGCCATTTGGGATCTTCACCTCAGAGGCCTCCGCAGCAGTCCGGGGCCCATGCCAGACCTGGGGATGACAACCCTGTAGTGCACTTCTTTAAAACCATTGTAAGTACTTGCTGAGGGATTTCAAAGTCCTTTAGAAGTTGGAGATAATAACAAGAAGGTGGCAATTTTACTTTTTTAAAGATCAGTTGAAGCCTTCGACAACTATACAGTTGTGCACCAAACATATTTGAAGGCTCAAAAATATGAGAGGTAAAAATCATGAGGCTGATTTAATCACTTTCCTTAAATTAATAAACTGTGTAGTGCTGTTGTTACTGTCTAAAATTGTCTGGGCTTGTCAAATCCTGCAGAAATGCCTTCCCACGATTCCCCCTTAATTCAGCAGTTTCTCACTTATTTTCCTGATCTGCTGTGCTGTGGGGTTGCTGGTACATAATAAGTCTTCTCCTATACTGTATGTCAAGCTGTTTGGGATCCTTCTGGATAATAAGCGCTTTAGAAATGTAAGCTATTTTTATTAGTATTATTATTGTTGTTACTTGTCATAGTATTATAATAAATGACAGCAACAATAACATTGTAAAATAAAATTAACTCTGCGTTTGTGCTGTATGGTTGTCCTGGATGCCAATATCTAACAACAGAGCCAATTTATCATTATGATTGTGACACTCGGAGGCAAGTGTTTGAATATATTATGGTTATTTTAACCGTACTTTCAGCAGGATTCTATAATTCTTCTCTTTCGGTTTTCTTTGTTTATGTAACAGAGTAAATTATAGGGAACTCTGAATCACAACTGCTTATGAAGCTTTTAGATGTGGTTTCAGGCGACAACATCACAACATCCTGTGAGAGAAAATAATGTCAGAGGTTACCGAAAAATTCAGGTGCTCATAAAGCAATTTCTTTTTTCTTCTTTTCTAAGGTGTCTCCTAGGACTCCACCACCTCCTCCCAAGGTAAGAGCACTGATTGATTTCAACATGCGATGCTGGAGTTTCTCCAGTCATATTAGTTTTGAAATATGGAACACAGGCTATCCAAGGGGAGTGGTAGAACATAAGTCATGTGTTTTACAGCACAGCCGTTTCAATTACTTTTCTTGCTGCAGCTGCTGTGATAGCTCATGGTCTCTCTGTCTTCTGAACTAGCATGTGTTAATCCCTAGCAGCTTGGCAGAAATTAATCTTCCTAGGCGGCCGTTTCACTGCTGAAGCTGCAGCGGCACCGAGCAGTCCTGGAGTTTGGTGACGAGACGAGAAGTAAAAACTGGAAAATACTGGAAAATCCTTGCCAAAACTCACAATATTACTGAGAAAGTATATATGCTGTACATAAGCATTCAAAATTGAATATGGAATGATACTTTTTTAAATTACAATTAATATTGTAATTTAACCTGTGGATCCAAATGACCAATTCCCATTGATTTACAAAGGTAAAATACCTGAGTGTATTGGTAAGATCCTGAGATCCTGATCCTTATTTTATTACTACCCTAATGCTTTCCAAACATTTCTTTGAAGGTGTGAAGGACCTGGAGCCACATTGCTGTTCTCAGATGATGTCTTTGATGTGTGCTTGTAGTACATTGTTTTGTTTGTGCTGGATCAACCCTCCCTTAGAACAACTGTGTACCATTGTTCAACCTTGTGCTGAGTTATGTCCACCATAATTTCTTGGAGATGAACCTTCATGACCCTGTCTCTGTCTCTTGCATGTCCAGGGCAGAGGACTGTCCCTCTCCAGATTAGGATGGGTAGGTGATAAAAAAAAAGCCACTCTCTACTCATTCATAGGCTTCTACGTCACTGGGGCATCTGTGCATAGCCACCATCTCTTCTCTTGATTTCTTCCAGTGTTTTTCACACCCAGGAGCTTCTGCTGAACTTTATTTTCTTTTCATCCTTTCTTCAGCACATTTCCTTGCTCATGCAGTTCTGTTTTCCTTTGCCTCACTGATTCCTCAGTAGCTGCTTCTTCCACAGTTTGTGATTTAATTATGTAACCACTCAGACAAAAGTCCAAGATGGGAGGAGGGGGAAATGGGCTCTGTTCCGTATCCCTGGAGGTAATGTAGCTTTAACAGTGTAAGTTGTTTTTTTTTTCATACTCTGCATGCCATCTTTAATATGTCTTCATCCAGTTATTTTGGAATTTGTGAGATTTCCATTTAATGCAACGTTATATTTAAGAAATTCTCTAAGAAATTTCTTTGCAAAAACATTGGACAGAATAAATGCATGAATATGCTTAATTAATATGCATCACAGAGGAAATCTAACGGTAAGTTATTAAAGGACTAATGGGTAACCAATGGAAAAAAAAGATGTTTAAGCAGACATACTTGCAAGTGAATTTTACGTTATTCATTTCATTAGCTTTACAAAATATTATGCAAAGTTGCAATTACGTATGTCCAATTTAGAAATTGGTAAGTGCGTGGTTGTCTTGCTAATGGCAGGCAGTAGAGCAACAGTAGACCTGCCTTGGTGAAATCTTTTCCTGAATTTGCCTGCTGGCTATTACTGATGCTGCAGACCAGAGCAGAAACCCAACTACAGTACCATTCTATACATATCCCTCAGTCCAAAGACACTTTTCTTCTCTGGCCAAAACATTAGAAATGCCCACTGAATAACCCATCAGGTCTCTGTAAGCAGTCAGAACAGTAAATAGGATGCAAACGGGAGTGTTGCACCTGGTTTCTGAAATAATCCCATCCTGTTTTGTTCTTGTTGGATCACCTTCATCTGAGGGTAGGATGTGGGTAATGGTGTGTGGGATTGGATTGCACATTCCACTAGTTTTGAAGGGCTTCAGTAGAATTGAAATATGGGGTTGATCTGGCCAGGAAGAAGATGGAAATTGGTTTGATGCTCTAAGTGACAAACACTCCTCACCTGTCACTAAGGAGGAGCTCTTAATTTTTTATCCAAGCAGAGTCTAAACACTGATGGAGTTCATTTTTTTGATAACTCAGAAAGCTAATTGAATTTTTAAACACTGTATCAATAAATCAGATTCAGTGCTTTGACTTACTAAATCTTTTTTGGACTTTTGAGAAATTCATCCACATTAAACAAATGCACTGATCCTGTTTGACAGTAGTCAGTGTACCAGGATAGGGTATATCTCCTTGTTTTGGAGGCTTATTCACAGATAAATGCTTTGCTGTTTCATTTTTTGGTCCCATTCTATTTTACGTTTAAACTTCACAGTTTCCTATTAACAGAAATGTTAGTTTTTGCTTTATCAAAGAATGTTGGTTATTCTTTGGCTAATACATTTGGGAAGAGACCCAAATGTGTTAAAAAACATTGAATTTCATTCTGTGCGTCATATTCACCCGTGCTTACCCAGTACATTAAAAAAGACACAGCTGATTCAAGTCTCTCAAAACTTTGCAAAAAGTAACATGATATTATAAATACACACATGGAAACAGATGAAAGTATTGATATTGATATTCTATACATTTCATTGATAACTCATATCTACTGTATATAGTATATTTACTAGCATCTGATTTTGATTATATTATTAAAGTTATTTTACTGTTTTTTTATTAAATCATTATGAAAAAGAGTTAAATTACCATAGCTCATTAATATACTTAACAGTATAATAACAATTTGTTTGTTTAACCATTAGTTTTAACCACATTTAACCATTACCCCATTAGTCATTATGTCCATTTGAAAAACCGGTCACCTTAGAATGACAGAAGTAGGAGTTAGGTTCTTTTTAGGTTTAGTTAGGTTAGGTTTTTTTTTTAAACATATTTGATTTGACTGTAAAGTAGCAGTTAGGACTCGGGACTCAGAACTGGGTTTGGGTTTGGGTTTGGGTTCCTTCTGTGGATACTTTTGTGGTACCTTGTGCAAGGTACTGGATCCCAGGTGCTCCAGTTAACCCAACTTTATAAATGGGCACCTTCTTTGCACATGAGTAACTCTGCTGGACTAGTGTCCAATCCAGTGGGGGGAATCACAAACTCTCAGTCCCCTAGACACTATAGCAGCCTCTGGCCAGATGAGCCTTTATTAAAACAACCTGCTGTCAGGCCTCTTAATCACGCTTAATGTTCTGATTGTATTATTCCAAACACATTGTAAGCGTTTGACGACATCTTCAGCTTTTAACATAGATTTAATTGTTTTCATTCATTCCAAAAAGACTTCAGTTTAGCATTTACAGCTCCATTTTCCTGTTAAATGATTTCAAAATATACTGGCAAAAAAAGGATTTTAACATATTGTCTTGGAAACACACTTTACACTTTCATAAATGAAGTTTAATAATTCTGTATCCACAATATCCTCTGTTACTTTGAGATTGTTATGTTGAGGATGTACAGTAGTGCCACTCTACGGTGGAAACTGATGCATACAACACAGTAAGTACTGTATGTTTTGATCATCGTTAGTTTTTAAATCTGATTTGATGTCAAATGGTCCAATGTTCAGGTCCAGCTCAGTATTGATGGCACCTGACCAATGGGGTTTATTTATAGGCTTGCTGTCTGGACTCAAGTGACAAACTAATTTCCATCGAGCCACTAAATGTTCTTCGCAACTCTGAAGCCAGCTGATTTATTGTTTATTTTTTTAATTTACTTATTTTTTTCAATTGAGGTGTTTTTTGCAATGCCTGGAGTTGGATGGAAGTCTTGTATACAATTCAGACATACTCTAATTTACTAACATAAGCAGAAGTAAGTATTTACACCTTGCTACTTGCTATGCCAAAAAGGGAGCTCCGTAAATTGGGGAGAACTGAAGGAATGATATTCGACCACATACAGTATCTTAAATCCAAAAAGAGACTTATTTATTTTTTAAAGAAAATGGAACTTTACTTAATTAGATGCTGACTGTGACAGCAGCACTTTGAGACTGGAGACCTGGAGTTTCTCCCCAGAAGCTCTCTCAAATACTACATTCAGTGGCTTCAAAACTTGATTGTCATGAAAGAATGAGTCATGAAGCGACACAGTCTCCATGTATTCCTTAAGAAAACATGCATCTTACATTCTGAGCAAGCTTGAATTTCTGGAGGTTTCCATTCTTTGAAAAGCTGTGTTTCAAAACCAGGATGTCAGAAAGAGAATAATGTCTGTAAGTTTTTATGCAATACATATTTTTTGACAAAGGAATGAAAATATAATATGTATCTTTGTAGTTTCTGTGCAGGTGTCCAATACAGCACCATGCATAGAAATGAAATTTTACTGTATGATGCAAAAATGTTTTTCCATTTTATCCTGCAGAATTCTATATCATAACTGCAAAGGTTTATAACTTCTGCCTGTCCATAGTTTCTAAAACTACTGATTCACGTTAAAGTATTTTTTACTTTTTTGCTATCAACAGGGATTCGAATACAAGTCGCAGAATGCAGCAAATCCACCCATTCAAACTTAAATCTCTATTTTTATTTAAATCTCATAAGGAATCTCTCAATCTCATTAGTTGATTGATGATTTCCCTTTAGCCAATATCAGTAATGCGACTTATTTATTCCCTTGTACAGCACTCTACAGCTGATGGGCAAAATTCCTCACTGTGATGTTAATACACTGTTCAGCCCCATTGTATTTTACTTTCTCTATTCTTTATCCCACAGTAATTCATTTTCTATAGACACGCAGCCTGTCGTGGTGCTTAATTACAGATAATTACTGGAGTTCTCCTTGCAGGGAGCTGATGGGCAGAAGCAGCCAGTGCAGCCAAGATTTCTTGAGGCAACAAGATCTCCTCACAAAGGGCACAAGGACCGGAGAGGAGAAGGCCAAGGAACTCTTTCCAAAATCTTCAAACTGGTAAAGCATGTTCTTTTTCACTAAAATAATATATGAGGGTGACAGTTCTCTTTGGAATTTTGTGGAAGCTCCTATATTTTTGCTCACTTACTCCTAACTTACTCCTACAGACTAACTCTGTCTGTAGTTCATCTAGACTTCTTCTGAAAACACTGTCAAACAAAATGAGGTTTTTAAAGAATTCATAGTCACTTTTGTTCAAATCAGAATACATTGTGAAAGGGATTTATAGTAACATAGTAAAGTTCCAACAAAACAGTTCCCATTGGCTGTGACAAAACAGGGATAACCCAACATCTGCCACCTTGAGTCTTTTCCAAATGTCTGCAAATGGATGCAACAACATTGAGTAGAGAGATTGTCAGTGAGTAGAGAGCATTCATGTACTTTCTGGCAAGTTACATTGATGTGTTATTGGCATCTGAACTGTCCTGTAGCTAACTAGTTAAATAAGGTAGAAATAATCTGATTTCAAATGTCAAAAAGGATCTTTTTCTCTCAATCAATAGTTGATAAAATCATTGCAGTCTAAATAATCTAATTACTCCTGTTTTTAAGGATGGGATGACAAATAATTATTAAGTTTTTTTTTCTAATTACTGTGCTAGTTTTAGATTTCTCAGAGCATTACTCTCACTAACTGTCACAGAAGATGCCTTGTCCAAACCAATCTCCTTCGACAGACCACAGGTCAACACTGATGACAGCTAATTCTCATCCTATTTTAAAGGTTTCTTTATTGAACTTTATACTAACACGTTTATAATAAACTGAAATATATTATTCCCAACTGAAAGCAGTCAAGACTGAAGGTTACTACACACAGCAGCTTACAGATTGTAGTATTTCATCATGTTGACCCCCACACCTGTAGTGTGGATCTCACCACACCACTCAGGGCTCTGCAGTCCACTGGCACAGTAGGTCAAGCTGGTTCTGACAGATGGCCTGAGATTTTACAAAGCAGAAACCGTTTGTAGCCGATCCAGGTGCTGACATTCACGTAACAGAGTGAAAAGTAACTGTTGTGGATCTATCACTGGTCTAAACCTATTTTAACTTACCACAAAGACAGATGAATAAGGTCTAATTTAACTGGAGGGAGGATGTGCACAAGGTCATAAATGCTTTCTTCTCCCAAACTCTTGAGCTGCTTTTTTGTTCTTGTTGTTTTCTTTTTATACAACCTTGGTTACAGTTACCGCTCAGGAGCCTTATCACCTCAGATATCTCGATGTTTTCTGTTAGTAGTTTGGTTTGCGTGCCTGTCTGAAATGTCATCGTATTTAAGCTGCACGTCATGAGTGTGGGTTTTGATGTTTTGGAGAGAGGAAGCTATATGAGCTCTAACTACCTTGAGCAAAATTCTCTCTCACTTTAACTGTTTCCTTTGAAGTAATTCCTGGCTTATTCTTATATATCTTGGATATTCAAATATTGTATCCAGGAGACCACTGTTTAAATTATATTTAATCGTAATAATTAAGACCCACAACTACCCCATAAGCAGAACTATTTTAATAATATTCCTTTAAACACAGTAATCAAGAATTTTATTAATTCAAATAAATATGATAGCCAACCTTTAACTGTTCTTGGTTCATCAAACCTATGTTTACTTTCCCTGTCTTTTGAAAACATTTACACATTCTAATTTGGATCTAAAGATGGTTAAAGAACAGAATATTTCTTCATTTACTGAATTATAATTTAACTGTCTCTGTCAGAGGCCTGTGCTGAGAGATTTTAATCAACTAAATACGTCAATAAAATGCTGTGCTCTTTTTAGTTATTAAAAACAAACAATTATGAAATTAAACTAAGCCTGAACTAACCCTGTATATCATTTCTTCTTTTAAAACATTTGACCTTGGCTATGAAGTTGTTTCATACCATTATGAATCTGCCTTTAAATTGAAAATAAAAGACTGTCTTTTGTTAGTAATTTACAGTCTGTAGAAAATATACAATAGTCCTCTTTGTTTTGCACATTAAATCCTTGTTCAGTCAGGCTCCAAAACCTTTGAGATCCATCATACTGTGAACTCCTGAGATGTGCTTTTCCATTTTTCATTTATGGAACTCTGCCAGTGTCATCTCTTGCTGCCTCTCAGAGTGCCATTGTGCTGTGGAGTTAGAAGTACAGTTGATCCCAAAGAGGTCTTGCCTCAGTCCAGGGTGTGTGTACTCAAGATGCACCAGTGATTTCAGTGATTTGGTTCTGTATGATTCTAAGGCTCAGAGAAATCTCAACCCGAGGAGCAATGCTTATTGTCAGTATATTTACTGTACCTAATTTTTAGATCTGCTGTTCATGGACTACATCTTTATTTATGATAAAGACATTCCCTTGTCCCTTCCCTCGGTTTCTAGATGCTTTCAAACCCTAGTACAAGATTTTAAAATATGCATGAAAATTAAACAAGAATGATAAAAAATACTTTTTTTTCTTCGTTTTGGCACAATATGCCTTTGAATGTAGATTTGTTTCTCCATCCTTCCTACAATACATTACTTTACATATCGTCCTGTGATCATCTGATTTGATTCCAAGAAAAAAGAGGTGCTCAACACTGATGTTTTAACTCCTGGCTTGAGGTTGAGGTTTACTTAACATATTTTTAAAAATTAAAAGTGGTCATAAAATACATTTAGTAATTGCTGCTTCTAATCTGAACAGAAGACACAACAAGCAGATTTCTAAGTTATAAAGTACAATTCTACAGAGTTACGCTACTTTGAACATGTTGAATACCTTAGTGAGTTATCTGTACCAACTCAGAACAAAAACATTGAAACAATCAAGGACAAAATTATTTTATTGTATTTCTATAGCATTTTTTATCCCAAAGAATTCCAGAGCATATCATACAAAGGAGGGGACTCATTTCTTCCACCTCTGATCTGCAGCCCTCACTTTAGGTATTGTGCAGCTTCCCCAATGCACAACCGATCAGGATTTCTAGCTAGCACCTGTACTTTATGGAACAGTACCATGGGATCCATGCTGAACAAATAGTCAGGCTAAAGGTCATAGCATCCTGACTCTGAATGGGTAAAAAAGTTCACATCTTTACTTCTGCAGCTGGCCCAAACTGAGCCTAGATCAAGAATTAGTATAGCTGCTGAAACTGTCTTAACGCTGAACAGGTTTAGCTATTGGATGATCTGTGTCTTTGTAGGAGTTAAAGGCAGCTGCTTGATCTGTACACAAATACAATTGTTGAGGGCTTAGATGTCACTAAGTTGTGTTGTTGCTGGTTGTTTGGGATAAAATACTCTCTTCATGATCCCTATTTCACTCTCATCAAAGACCTAGAACAAATACATTCTATTTTAACTAATTTCATTTGAAGTACTGTACTGTAAGTGACAGCAGAGGAACTTGATGACAACCTGACAATAGATTATACAATACAAACCCTTTACATAGGCATGAAAGCAGTTTGAATCTGTCTTTACTTCCGTCTCGTGCATTATCCTGTTTTACTGTACAGTATGAGGTGCATTTAGATAGTTCTGGCATTTGCTTAGGACTGGTTGATACCATGATGAAATACTAAGCAGTACTTTTATTTTTAGAAGAAGCCAAGGTGTGTTACACAAATTTGTAAAATTTGTAAGAAACATAACTTTATCTTTTTTAACGTATTGTAAGTTGATATGTTTTCCACTTTAATACAAGTCAGGATCATTATTGTTCTATTACATTCTGAACCCTACCAATACTTAGTCAAAGCTGAGCAGTGTTACAGAGAATAAAAGAAAAGATGTGATTCAGGTGAATTTACTGGGTGTCTGTGGCCGGATATTTTTATGTACTTTTTTAATGTTGCTTACCCACTGCTGTGTGCTCCTAGCTGATCCAACCATGGTGGAGTCTGCTTTGCAAGCTGCAAAAACCGCACTTGTGGTTCACAGCAGCAACAGAAGAAAATCAGGTGTTTCTGTGTTAGGTATCCCATGGAGAAAAAAAATAGAGATGCAAAGAACAAACACTTTGCTTTGCCAAAGGTTAGAAAAGGTTAATCAATAGCAATAACCAATAAATGTCAAGCAAAATCTATGGTGAAGCCTGAAAACAGCATTTTATTTTGTTCTAGAACACACTAGAATGAGATCTATCATGGTTTCTTTATCTGGTCTGATCATCAGGGAGAGCAATGAGAGAAGACAGGTTAGGCAGGTGAAGGAATGGAACATCATTCTGAGCTGTGGCCATTGTACGAACATGTTTGGTCTGACAAGATACTTGATCAACAAATCGCCGGGTTGCTTATGTGACACCTTGTTGTTGTTTTTTAACCCTAGCCCTAATCTTTTACTTTTTTCAAAATGCACTTTTAAAAGTTTATTTTATGTTGCCTTTGACTTAGCAAAGTCCTATTAATAACACTGTATTAGTATGAAAGAGTCAAAGACTAGGAGAGTTTAAGATACAAATCCTAAGAGTCTGATGATTTTGTATCAAATGCACTTTGGGAAGCATGAGATGCTTTTCATAGAAAACTGGCTTTAGACAGGAATAGCCCAGCTTTAAAAAGGGTGAAAAAAGAAAGTGTAGTCTTAACAGATTCTGACTGAGTAAATATGGATTTAGAAAAGGTAGGTTTTGCTTGCTGTTAGTGTTCTTTGAACAAGCTTTGTCATGGATAGAAACAAAATATCACACATATGTTATGGTGTATTTCAATTTTCAACAATCTTTCCTTTTGGATTAAGAACAAGTTAATGGAAAGAAACCAGAAAGCAAAGACAATGTTCCAATTAGAGTGAGGTAATTAGTGGAGTACCACATGGATTTGCATTAGGATCACTGTGTTGCCTAATTTATATTCCTAATCTAGATGCTGGTATAGAAATTACTTAAACAAGAGGATTAATAAGCTATAAAGGAGATTTGTAAGACTAAGACTAACTTCAGGACTGAGCAACACCTGGTAGACATTTCATGTATACATGCAAAGTGTTGCATGCTGTTAGCATACACAAATTCTAAATCTAACATTGGAACCACTGAGTTTCATCATGTATGAAAAAGACTTAGGTGTCTATGTTGTTATCATTGTTGAAAATATGAGGAAGCAATAAAAAGGGCAAACAAATGTATGTACAATATAGTTGTAAAATATATATCAAGGGCTATTATATTAAAATTGTACCATGCTATACTATGACTTCATTCAGAAAACAATTTTGCTCACCATCCCAAGAGAAGAGTGAATTGAAACATCCCTGGGCTTGGCACTGTGAGTTTAGTTCATCTTTAGGTGTAACAACGCGGTTCTTGGGAGGAGCCACGGTCATTTGAGGGGGGCGGAGGTCAGCAAAAGAGGTAAAAGAGCAGGGTCCAGACCGGAAGAAAAGGAGAGAGGCCAAAAACAAAAGAAAACAAGAAGAAAGAAAGAAAAAAGAGAATAAAGAAAATAAAAAAGTAAATAAAAAGAAGCCAAAACTCAGCCTTAACGCTCTCTCCACAATCCCCTCCGGGACTGTCTCTGTAATGTTCTCCCCTTGTGGGGTATCTGGACTGCTTGGTCATCCCTCCGGGGAAGTGTTCAGTGTGTTCTTAAAGGGCCTCCAAAGCTGCCGCTCGTCTAAAATTAGCCAGGTCAGCCATGGTTGCTAAGGCAACACGTCACCCTTAATTCAGGGCTCCGCCTCCACATTGAACACTCCCCGTATAATGCCACAAAATCTTTCAGTACATATGAGACTTTCAGAAATGTAATTGGAAACATCAAGTTCTTATGCGTCACTGACAGAGCTATTGTTCTCTATTGTTCTGACCTTTTTTTCAGTTTAGTAAAGTCAGCTAACTTTCAAATTTGTTTCTTAAAAGAGCCCTTGACAAAACTTTATATTCCCCAGGCAAGGAGTGCGTCTCTGAATATTAAGTATAGCACAACAGGCATTTGTTTTTAGTAACTGTGGATTGATGGGAAAATAATGAACGGTCTCAAGCGTCAAATGCTACACAAGCATAACCTTAAGTATGAGATCAATAGAATTGTATTTGGCAGTGTCTTGTGCATGGACATCTTTCAGTCACAGTCAGAGACCTCATCAAGCATGACAGTGTGCATCTCCATCACAAATTAGAATGCTGTCTTTGCTAGAAGGGCAGCACACTACCATTTAGAAGCCTGGGCGTGGCACATTCTACTACATTTAATACTGCTTTACTGTATGTGATTCAAAGACTGGCCAAAAGGCTGGACAGATTAAATTCTGTTCTGTGGCCTGTCCCAGATTATACTAATACAGTAGAAGTAATAGTAGTAATTTCCTTGGCTGCTGACTTTATTCAAGTTCCATTAAAATCAGTAACATAATTGTATTGTGCATAATATTGTGCATAACGGCATATTAGAAATTCACAGATGAATGGAAGAAAAAGATGTACTGTATAGTCCAATGTTCATTAATGTAGTTTATTGCATTGCAGGCCATATCTATTAAAAAATTACACAGTGTAGGCAACTACAGTAAATGAGGTTTGGGATAACAATGTAATACACCAGAATGGAAACAACGCAGTGTAACTTCTGACACAATATACTGTAAGTTGTGTTGGACACATTGCTTGCGCTCTGAGCTTATGTAGAGCACACTGCTGGTAATGACAGTGGTTGGAACAAATCGGTTTTGATGGTGGTTAGCAGTGGAGGCAACTGAAATTCTGGGTAGTAGTCAAAGAAGATATTGATTAGGAGAATTAATTTCAGGCAAACAAAGTTTAAATATTTGTTGTTTTTCTGTCTTTGTGTTGCATGACAAATTACACACTATACAATGTTGGAGAGATACTGTAAAAGGGAAGAATGCCTCTTGCCATTTAGTGTGATATTTGCATTTAGCATCAAGATGAGAACTAAATTTCCCAGACACTTTTTTGAGCATATAGTGCACAGCAGTGAAGAAACACTGCTGTCCCCAGATTTGAAATCCTAAATCCTAAATCCTAATCCTAAACTGATACCAATTACCAGAAAATGTAAACTGTATTAGCAAGAATTTAGGCACAAAGTTGAACGCCTGTTTGTCAGTGACAGAAAACAATAAGTTTTGGTTATGTGGTACATCACAAAGCTTTTTGCAAAAACTAGACTGAGATGAATCCAGAAGTGTTAGGCAATTTAAAATATTTAAGATCACTTTAAATTTGAGATGAAGTGATTGATCTACCAGATTGGAAAGAGAGACAGATTGCTCAACCATTACATGTAGGTGAAGAAGCTGGGCTCTCCTGAAGCAAAGCTTGATGCTGTGATTGAAGTCGCTTAGTGTTCAGGGAATTGGAGAACACTGATGAGCTGAATAGCATGTTCTAGTCATACAGCGTAAAGGAAAAGATATCCACTAGATCCTTTCATAAAGCATTGTGCTAGTAATTCCAAAGTAGCTCCCAGCCCCAGACTTTTCTGGCCCATGCGGTGGAGACTAATGGCCCGTTTCCCCATTGAGAGAAATCATGCTCTAGTGGGACTCTGATTGGTCATTGATTTCTAGTGCAAGGTAAATGGTGTGTTATGATGTGCTGAAAGGCCTACTCTAGTCACATGTTTTCAGCTTGTAATACAGTACTCAGAACCCATGAGAAATCTGGTTTTCATTCTACTGTGGATCATGAAGATTTAATTGAGCTGTTCAGTCAGATAAGATGGCAGGTGCTTTCTATTTGTAACTGATTAAGACCTAAAAATAAAGGTGTATTTTTTACGTCTGAATCAGTTGCTAACTGAAAGGTACTTGTTTATCCTGCAGTAGTTCAGCATTCAAAGGTCGTTCATCTCTGGGAAAGAAGATGAAAAGTGTGTTCAGCGATGCTGAGAATTTAAACTGTACCCCATCCGGGGAGGCCAGTATTCTTGGTAGATTGTAATCTTCTGCTTGACACTGCAGAAACCGGGATGAGCTCCTGTCTCGTGAGTCACTAAGGTTTGTCAAGGACTTCAACCTCAACCAGGTTATACTAAAATCATGCTTCAAAAAAGGACAAATATTGCACAAGTCCGCACCACGAAAATAATCAACAAGATCAACTTATTAACTTAACTAACTTTATTAGTCCTGCCAATCTGAAAATATTAAGCTCAATTCCACTTCAGGCATAGATGCATTATATAATTTTATTTACGCTGTACTGAATTACTACAGTTAACAGATACAGATATGAAAAAGAAAATGCAAATTGTTTTACACATACTGTTAAACTGAGAAGCTCCCTGCTGGAGGATCTGTCTGGTTTAAATCTAGATTGTCATCTGTGATCAGAATTTTTGGAAATATTGAATACTGGTGTCAGATATTGGATATCTCATAATCATCAGACCCATGTCACCAGCCTTTTATCAAAGGAAGTTAGGCTACATTCCATACAGGAGTACTGCTATGTGTCTATCTCACTTGCTTGGGTAATAGCATGATTGAGGTAACTAGTGAGTATCTCTGAAAACATTGTGGACAAACATTAGTGCCTGTTCTGAAAATCAATACTATTCCAATATCCAAAAAAAAGAAAATATTTAAAATCCACAGTGCTTGAAAGGTTTCTAGATTTTATATGGTCTATATACTGTAGATGTTTGCAAACAATATTCAATCTTCAGAACACAGCAATACAGCAATGAATATATTTTAACACCAGAAATGGAAGATTTTAAAAGAAGCTTTTCGTTTCTATAAGGATGACTGTTTGGGGCCGAGTCCTTATCACACAGCACATATGCACCCTGGTGAGCTTATCTTTGAACACACAGAGACTTGCAAATGAGGATACCCAAGTGAGTTAGGAAAAGCAAGACTGATTTCCGAGGAGGACAGGGTCAGTCGCTCCCTCACACCATTTCTAATCAATATTCAGAAAAACAAATTCTCTGTGGACTTACAGAAAGCAAATTGCTGCACAGCCGCATACAGTATGTTGCTTTGAAAGGACAGACTTCTGCTTAATTCATGTTTTCCTTCAGTCAGCACAAGCAGAAACACATCCCTTCCTTAGGCACAAACTAGAATATTTTAGCATTACCAGTCTTAATCTAATCACTATCAAAAATAAGTAATGATTTTGTTCGTAGATAAACAAGACCTGCATCAGGCAAAATGAAAATGTGGGAAAACAAAATGTAATCTCTTGATATACTGTATACATTTACAAGTCCTTTTAAACTGGAAAATTCTTTTTTTACCCTGGAGGGCAGAGCCTGTTGTTTTCGCCTCTGTTTGCTAAGCAAAGCAGTTGTAGCCTTCCTAATCAAAACATTTATTTAAAGCTTAAAAGGCATGGCAAAGGAACATGGGAACAGGCTGTACACTCTCACAACATGTGAATCAGCCTACTAATTACTGCATTGCTATTTTCAAAGAGGAGAGAACAAAAAGTCACAACAAGTCTCTGAACTGAAATTAAGAAAGGTTACAAACAAGAAGAGGCCATTAGGCCCATCTTGAAAACTAGTTCATGGATGTGTATTTGAAATGTGAAGGACCTGATATATTACATAATGAAAAAGGTACTGGAGGAGTATATTAAGTAAATCTGTGCACTTAATGGTCATAAATATAAAAAGACACTTGATGAGTTTCTCACGTGATCACTGAGGGCTATTTACATAATTTAGCTAACTGTGTTTTTTCTCGTTTGCAGGGTGGAAAGGATAGCCGATCTGGATCTCCCTCCAAACGTTGAATTAGCCCCTTTGAATTTCTGAAAGAGGTTAATGGGGGAAAAAAAAAAATTAAATCCTCTGCTTGATAAATTAACTCCCTGCCAGGCTTAAAGCATATTAATACAAAGTCGCTGCATTTTTTCTAGATAGCAACACAATCTCTTATTACCTGCTGAGATTTCAATGCAGTCATCATCTGTGAGAACTGGCGAAGTGGTCGAGGGGCCTCTGCACAAGCTCTGCCTGCCAGGATTCTTTGTGCAACTCCAAGCCCTGAATTTGTCTGCAGCACTAACACTGGCTGGATCACACTGACAGGCAATTTTTTTTTTTCCCGGTGGCGCTGAGGGATGTTTCTCATGCTATTGTCACAACATTTTGTTCAGCTGCTCCAATGCGAATTATATATCCAAGCGGTCTGCCACTTTAAGTCATGGAGACAGCCAGTTAACATCATTTACTGGGACTGTTTCTAGGAATCTGTTTAGTTTTATACAATGTTTTTAATGGCTGCATAGCTTCACATTCATCACAAAAAAAACAATAATAGTAGTACTATACTTCAGCAACTTCTATTATTTTTTAAATTGTTTTTCAAAGGCAAAGAGCAGACCACTTTGCATTGCATAGAGGCCTATCTGGAGGTGCTGATCTCTTAATTTTAGAGCAGAGTGTGGCAGTAAATGTTGAGGGGGAAAACTGTGATGCTACTGTGAAGGTTGTAACCTACCACTTGTAACTGGCAACATCATGTAATATCTATCACGTTCTAATACACTAACATGTACCTTTTTTTTTTACACAAACTGTGATTAATAAAATTTAGATACTTAAATATTAACTGTATTAAATGGGTCTGGTGCTGGTATTTATCCAGACACGTTTTAAACTCACTGAATGCTCTTCTGAATTGCACTGTTTCTGCTACTGAAATGAACATCGTTTCATATGCCGTGGGCTGTCCTCCTCTCCTATTATTCTATATGCTTTTTATTTATGTGAGCGCTGCACAAAATAAAAGTTAATAAAAAACAGCAAGCTGACGCAAAAGCCATTTTGTATTGACCAAAAATAGAGTGCCGTGATGATGTTGTAAATTTGTTTGTGTAGCAGCAGTACTGCTGTCCTGTGATTAACTGCCTAGACATTTCTTTATTGTTATTCTCATTGTCTCCAAACCCACATGAAGAAGGTAAGCCTGAATTATAGAGAAGTGTAACTGGAAGTCGTTGAAAGTCCTGAGGAAAATGAAAAAAAGCCTGGTTGATGAATTGCATGAACTCTGCTGCAAAAACTGCTGATACCCCTTGGATCCAGGAGTTTTCCTGGCTTTTTCAGAATATGCTTTTTGTAATACATAACATACTTGTGATCCCTACCCTCCTGTTTCCCCCCAATTGTGTTGTAGTTTCTGTGGATGAATGTAAGTTTGAATTTTGAACCATTGTAAATGTCAATAAATTACTTGCCTTTTAACGTGAAATAAAATGTGCATTAGAAGTTTCTTCTGCCTTTCTTTACACAAGCTGTTGAGATTGGACATATATTTTAATGTGTTTCTGAAGGGCTCAAGAGGTTGTCACTGTAACCAACACTTAAAAAAATAACATGAACATGTTAAAAATTGAATTGAAATCATCTGAAATTATTCTTATTTGCTAGCAGAAGGACGATCAAGATCAATCACAAATTTACTCGACTGGCTTATTTATAGGATGTGAGGAACATAGATAAGTACTGTATGTAATCAGGAACTTAGAGAATGGCAGAACAGCATGGTAAACATGCTGCTCAGAAGCTATTACAATAACGGGTGTTGGTTACAGTAGTTTGATTTTTATTATTTCGATTTTGTCCCTTCCAACATGTACGCCGTCTTGAGCCTGTTGCTTGCTGGGACAGGTTCTGCATCTCCTGCAACTATTGAGTTTGAAAGCAGATAGAAAATGGATGGATAACTTAGATTTCAAGGTTTCCTATTGTAAAAAGCTCCATGTTATGTTTGTCTGACCTTCCATCTGTCCACCACAGTAGCCCACAGTCATCTCTACATCTGCTAAGCTAGTGTTCCAGTTGAACACAAGACTTTACTTGCAAAAAGACTAAAAACAAATCTTATTTTTATGGTTATCAAATAATGGATCTAGAACACTGTACATGCATCCACCCAAGATCAGTGCCACTTCCAGTGATTTGCATTGTTATGCTGTACCCCAGAAGGATTTCAAATTAGGCAGAGATGGCAGACAGAAGGGCTCTTTAGAAGATGAAGCCTGCACTGTTAACACAAACAAACTGTTTCTTCCCTGGCTTCAGTACTATTAAGGACAAAAATCAAACTTTACCCTCTCTTTTATCTGCATTTGCATCACAATAAAAATAGATGCAGAGCTGAGCCTTCTTTGGAGGTGAAGGTGGAATGAATGGCAGAGAGAAGAGAGGACAAAAGGAAAAGCACACTGGATGCGCTACAGCAGTCCAGCCTGATGGTACAATCAATTACTGGTTAAAAAAAACACATGTTCGTGTAAAGGTGAATTCTATGCTTGCTGACATTCTTACAGTAGAGGCAATGAAGTGTTTGTTTGACTTGTCCTTCGAACTTTTCCACATTTCTCAACCTCAGATTCAAAACTCACGTCTTCATGTATTGTAATATTTCTGGCTGTCACAATAGCACAGTTTTGACATTTGCAAGGGTTTGGTGCAGAGCACCATTATGAATAGTCAAATTCACATATAACCAAGACAGGGAGAGAGGCTCACTCACTAGCTGCCTGTTGTGCAGATACAGTAAATTGAAAGTTGTGCTCAACAACAGTGGTGGGTTTTGGCTTGGTTTCATTCCTCTCTGGTCTTCTTCCATACAAGACCCCATTGACTAGACTGCATTGCTAATGCAAAGCAGTCGAGACCCTATTGTATTTCACCAAGTTCCAAAGAGCAGAGGATATAAGCACAACTTGGCAAACGTGCAAGACTGCTCCGAAGCTTTGATCAGCCACCAAACATTGGCAGACCTTTACTACTCTTAAAGTTTGATATTCTAACTCTGAAAAATAACATGTACACACAAAACCCACCACTGTTGTGCATTGAGGACTTAAACAAATCAAAGCAGTGTAAGAACTACTTCTTATAGAAGGAGGCCCTTCTCTTCCCAAAACTGTACTGAACTGTATGCTGGCTGAACTCCTCCGGAGAATGCAGGTGCTGCTCATTCCAGAGACAGGTGCTCTTCTGCTTCCCCTGCAGTGCCATTGAAAACATGACCCTCTTCCCCCTCTAGTGACCAGTTAGGGCAACTGCACCTTAATCACCCAAGAAGCCCATTTCACTATTCTGGAGTCCATATTAAACAGATTTCTATTCTTAAATTTAACTCATATGTCTGTGTGGATAATACAAATTAAAATCTTATTTTATTATTGAATCAATAGTTGATTATTTGAACAGTGAAACATGAAAGGTAAGTAGAAAAGTAAAATATACTGTTAATACTTGCCAATCTGATGCAGAAATGTGTGGAATTTCAGCGCAAAAGAAAATCAGAATTTTGATTTTGTACATTTAATCTTTAATTTAATTAATTTTCCGTCTAATAGGCTAATACTGAGTGATTGCCAGTCTGTACATGGCACCTCAGTCATAATCATTTAATATGTTGCTGCCATACCAGACTACACATTACTAACTACAGTATGTGCATTGAATGGAAAACCATACTACAGACCTACCTGTGAAAAGCCTTTGTTTGTGCTGGAAACCTATAACTAGTGTAAAAGCACAGCACATATTACAAAAGCCTAACAAGTGTTTCTGAGCTGTTGCAGCTTGCTGTAACACGTACACAGTCCAGACAGTACTTTGTGGAATGAGTGATTATTTCATTCAGTGGGGGGGTCATTTTCTAGGGGATTCTCAAACAGCCAGTGGTCCCAAATACTGGCCCTGGTGACCCACACACCTGTTGATTCCAGCAGTCCTCAGTTACTTAATCATTAACTTAATATTAAGTTATTCATTGATTTAATAATAAGATTTATTTGAATGGTGTGTGCCCAGCTCTTAAACATGTTGGAGCATTAACTGTTGTATTCTAATAAAATTATCTAATGGGGATGGAATGAAAACCAGCAGTGTCTCAGTTTCATCCACAGCTGATGATTTAAAGAAGCCCACAGATCCCACTGGTGAACCTTAAAAGACTAGGACAGCAGAATCTTAACTGTATCCAAAATTACATTTATATAGCAGCCACAGACAAAATTATATGCATATACTGTACATGTAATCACCAATGTACTGGATCATTTTAATTAAAGGTGTATATTTTAATCAGACAATGTCCACGTGTCCAAAGAGGTTTACAAAATAAAAGGTATTAAAAACCAAAATAAAGTCTCTTTGCTCACCTTTAGGCATCTTCTCCTTATGTACCTACAACACTGAAATGGGAAAAAAAACAGTTAAATAACAATAAGCTTTTGCAAAAATTACTGCTTTTATTTTCACTTAAATACTTTTACATTACAAAATAACTTCATCACAAACTATACAAAGTCATATTCTGTACACTGACCTAATAAGAAATAATAAAATGAAAAAAGAAATAAAATACTTCTCATCCACAACTTCATTTTGCAATGGAATTACTTGAAATATTTGTCTCAACTATACACTATATACAAATAAAACATCTTCCATAAGACATTCAAAAGGTTAAATAAACTATACTCTTTAAAGTAAAGCTGATGAAGCTGCACATGCATGTTCTTCCAAAAACAAATTAACATCCAGCATTATTTAAGAAAATGGGAGATGATTAAAACAATGAAACAATACATCACAACAGTGATGTTCAAGTCCCTGTCTCTAGATCAGACAATACATAAGCTTGGAAAAAGGCAGAAAAAAGGCATCCTTTTAGGATTCATGCTGTGTGTTACATTCTGCAAAAAATGCTACCTTGAGCTTACATTTTTGCTTAAAGATAAACCAAAACACTGAGACAAAACTCCAAGTGATTCAAGAGCTCGCTGCAAAAAAAGATCTAGCTTTACATTTCTTGTACTGGAATACCTGGGTTACTGAATGTCTGAAGAGTCACATTTTTTGCTACCTGAAGCTATTCTGAATAGCAATGTGGGATGAACAATTATATTTTCAGAAAACCCATACGTGCTAAGTTACACACTAACAATGGACAGATCTCCCTGATGCCCACAGAGCACAGATATCAGTAAGATCATGAAAAACACAGAGGTAAATCCAGTTGTAGTAGAAGTCACAGTACTGAAAAAACAATTTCATTCATAAATTTTCTCTTCATTTACTCAGCATTTTTTCATCCGATTCTTATGTAAAAATGCGAATGTGATGGAAACTATGACTTTTTAAAATTTTTCATTATATTCCCACCTAACTTGGAATTTCCAGTTGCATTAAGTAATACAACTGTGTCTATGTAATTTCCTTTTGTTTGCTTTTGTCCAGAAGATGCACAGAAGACTGAAAACAATGTTTTTTTCTTCACAAGATGGTTTTATGATCTCAAATGAGGAAAAAGGCCACGGTCAGGGAACTGATCATATCAACAGTATGCTCAGAGTTGGTAGTTCCACAGATGTGCAGAGGTGGTATTCCACTGGTGCTCTCAGAGAGATGACACTCCCTGCTCTTTCAAGCCAAGGTCTGGAAGAAGCAGCGAAAATCACCTGCAGTGTTTTGTTCTTTTACACTTCACATCTTTCGAACTCATTATGATGCACACTGGTTTGCCGGATTTGCTCCCAGCTGTTTCTACTGACACTTGCATTGCAACCTCACTAAGGCATTTAATATCTTCTGAAAAAGACCTCTGAATGAGAGAATTATATCAGCAGTGGCTTTAAAAAAAATACCAGCAGGCTTGGTGCAACACCAACGGCCTTTGTGAGTTTCCTGAAACTGGGTGCTCAGAGAAGCCCTTTTCAGAAAGTATTCTCGGTGAAACGGTGACCCATCGTGAGAGACGTCAACTGAAGAAGAGCGAAGAGTAGAAAATCACGTAAGAAAAGTGACTGCCGCTCTGGTGAAGGCTAGGAAGCTATCGGAATACATTTGTGATGCCACACTGCCAGTCATTTGATGTCTCCTGAACCACCTCCTCTAAGTCCAGCTCCTGGTTTTCCTCTTCGTCCCCTTCTGGTTCCTGGTCAATGGTGATCTCTTGGGTGCCCCCTGAAATAAATTTAAAGAAGACCTCCTTTTATTTAACACAAAAGAAACACATTAGGCTTAAGTAAGATGATAAGATTGGCAACAAAAAGAATTCAGCACCCAAATATGAATTGGGAGCATTTTTGGGGTAGAATATTGTTAATATTTCACTTTAGCAGAGTAAAAAATAAACTGCTCATTTCCCAACACCGAAAAAGAGCTGTAGAAATATAAAAATAAAAAAATGTTTTCGTAAAATTTTGAAGTTTTTACTGATGGTTTTGGCAATGTGAGGGTCCAAGTCAATCAGTAATGTTAACTCTGTTGTGCACCTATAGTACTCAAAATCGACGATCATTTCTGAGATCTTAATTGTTCTAATTGCAACAAGAGTAATGTATCATATGAGCAAAGGAAACAACAAAGTTCAACACAGTAAGGCTAAAATACCACCTAAAAAAGTACTTTAAAATCCAATGTTTTTTTCTGAAAATTAATTTTCAAGATAATTTACCAGGTGCCTGGTGAAAATATCCTGATAGATGTTGGAGTTCATAATTTTCCCTATCTGGACAAGGGCTACAGGACCCATAAAGGCAAAACATAATACTCACAATATTCCAAAGTTGTTTTCTCAGCATGGTTTTTACACCAAACATAATACTGAGAAGAACATCGTAAAAGCTGAACTGGCCATAAGACAATGTCTGAATAGTCAATCAAATGATGTTTAGCAAGTTCGAAGCACTTCTTTTTGTGGTTTGCCCTCAGGTGAGGCTTCTTCCATACAATCCAGTTATGAATGCCGCTTTCATGCAGGTGACTTTGAATTTACTTTTCAATACCTTGTATCCTGAAGATGCCAGTTTGTGTTTGAGATCTCCGTTGCTGCCTTTGGATTTACAGTTGCCTCATCCAAGTTGTTTAACAGAATGGGGGAACAAGATACACTTCTGCCCTCTCTCTGGCAGGCTAGCCACTAAATCAGTTGCCTTAAAATTTCTTATTACTGGACAGTACAGTGGCAAATGATTGATTCAGCTTTTTGTGAATTATTATAATCACCCCCCCCAATTGTGGAGGTCAATCAGCATTTGACAGCAGTCTTTGAAGAGCTCTCTGTCCTTAACCATGATTATACTTCCCACTACTGATTTCCAGGGAAACGGGAAACCTTTAGAGACTCTATATTGTTGCAGGGGATTCCAAGGCACTTCAAAAGAGCAGAATGTCATTGTAGATCTGTTTGATTAATTATGTTTAAAGAAACAATTAGACGTGTGAATAAATGTGAAACAATAACATACAGTGCCTATTTTCTGAGGGACTGCTGCTCTTTCACTTTTACACATTCCTACTGGTGTACCACAGTTTAAGCATGATTTAATACCATATCTTTCTCTTCCACTATCACATTTTAAATATAAATGGCCTGACATGACAGCTCTCCAGACAAGCTGAAGCACTTGAAAACTCTCCTGAAAGTTCGATTAATTAGAGAATGTATCAAGAAGAACCTCCAATAACATGGGTGTTTTTCAGTTCTTTCCATCTCTGTTAATCTAGTAGAATGCTGAGACAATCATAGCTGCAGCACAGCCTGTAATATTAATAAAATTCACTGTAGCTGCTGACATGGCTCCCAGAATACTTACATGCATGATGTCTATCTGAAAGTCTTCCACAAACCTTAGTTTTCGCTCTCCTCATCAGTCTATTCTTGCTAATTTGCTGATTATACCTTTTCATCTACCAGAATGTGTCCGTCTTAGCACATTTATTTTGATTCTTGGAACCAAACCTATCACAAGATTATAACAAGGCTTTAAGCAGTGTATAGGGGAATTTGAGCCTTTGCAGTCTAACACAGAATTACACTGCACAGGAGTTCTAAAACACAGCTCTATGTCTGTCAGACGTGTAGTATTTTGAGAGTCTAGAAGCAAAGACCTAAGGTACTGTATGACAGACAGGTAAAACAGAATCAAACAAGCATTGTTACACCTCACCAGCTGTGCTGTTTACACAGGGATTCAAGGACTCTTGTTATTTTTGTGAGTGCTTCTTTACATTAATGTGACCGTGTCACAAAGAAACATTTTCTCTGTGACAAAATCTGATCCTCGACAGTTCCTATCAATGTCAGCCCATGTGCCTGTGTGACATTTAATTTCTTTTAGACATTTTAGTTTCTTCAATTCCACAGAGCCAAATCCTAATCCTGATATAAAAACACACTTTCCCTCAGTGCACCTCTGTGAACTGCTTTGTGTAGATCTTCAGAAACACAAAACGCCTCAGTAATGGTCACTTGGCTCAATTCTCATATCTCTGTTGTACATGATGAACTGTGGGGCCACTAAGAAAACATACTTTAGCTGCCGAGTAGCCAACTAAATCTACTAGACAGGCCTAATTAAATCCACTGCACTCCCCTGCTGCATAATTAGACAACAGTACTAGTATTACCTTTGAACACTGAAAGGCTCAATGGTTGAACAAAATCAGGGCAGTCTATACCTACACTACAGGATAAACCAAGAAAGGAAAAAATGCTAATTCCAACTTCTGAGTTACTGTAAAAATGTGAGTATCTCCAGAAATAACACATAGACTTCCATAATACAACAAGACCTTGTTTCTTTATATAACTATATAAATATATATAACTATATAAAGAATAATTTCTCTTATCTCTTACTGTATATGCTTTGTCAAATGGAACAAAAGTCTCAGTGGTTTTCAACTATGCCACCTGAAAATTCAAATATTTTATAACACAGCACTTTAACTTCTCACTTTAAAAAAAAACTATCAGTTACACAAGTACAGCTTGCAACTGCAAGGCTTTGCTTTTTAAAAGTAACTCTCCGGCCAGCACTGCTTCATATGTGCATGACGTATATACACATTATTTTTAGATTTTCATTAATCCAATAACTTTGCTACGTGACAGGAAGCGCATCGAGTCCACTGCTTACAATTTCCAATTTCATTGTGCTGGCCAGCCCAGGGCCTCTACTCACCAGTGTAGCTGTGAGACCTCTTCATGTGAAGCTTCATGTTGCTCTTCTGCGTGAAGCCGATGCTGCACACCTCACACTTGTATGGCTTCTCGCCGGTGTGCTTGACCCTGTGCACCTGCAGGGCGCTCTTCTGATTAAAGGCCTTGTCGCACTGAGGGCAGGGGAATGGCCGTTCCCCTGCACACAAAACCAGAAACAGACAGAGCTCACAGTGGGTAATGAATAATAATAATTCATTACATTCATCCGTGTTGCACTTTTCAGGACCCACTTCAACCATAACATGATGTAACAGAGCAGCTATTTTGTATGCTAAGATGTATGCGTTAGTTCGATCTGTGGGTGTGTGCCTTTAAACTGCACCTGATCTGCCCTCTGTAAATGGATATTGAGACGTTACTGCCTTAGTCTAACAGATGTTTGAGCTTTACTAAGCCTTGCATGCCTACGCCATTCAAATCCACAGTTGGACAGCTTTTAAAAGGCACAGTATTATGGGATTGAGCTTGAAATCTAAATAAAAATGCATGTTTCTGTTACATAATGTATTTAGAATGTGTAAACACATTCACAAACTGTATATGATGACACAAAGCATTTTTAAATAAATCCATAATTCAATTAATACTACTATGATATTAAAAACGATAAACACAGACCATTTACCTTTTGCTAAAAAGTATTTGAAACCTTGTATGGTACAAATGTATAAACATACAACTCAGGGGACAGATGAGCAGGTTTCGCTGACCAAAACATGCGAGGCAAAGATATCCAAGGTTTGGGCAAGAGATCAGGAGCCTATATAGTTAGCACAGAACAATTTAGCTTGGGCCCTTTCACTTCAAAACCCTCTACACCATCAGAAGAGGCAATTTACACAGACAAGCACATATTTAGAGTGAAGAGACCCGTTGTTAAGGCTGAAAGGGTTTTAAGAGCACAATTTCCACAATGGTTCTCTTAATTGAAAATAAAACATTCACAGGTTGGGAGGTTGCCTTTTTAAAAGTCGTTTAACGTTTTCCAAGAACAATTTAAACATGGTTGACAGTGTGGTGAACAAGATTGTGGCGAAGCAACTCGCTGTGGCACATTTTCAGCTTTGCTGACTTAAGTAAAAAGCAGCAGTTCACCTTATGAGCTGCATTCATGCTTCTGTGCATTTGCAGCAAATACCAAAGTGACATCATCAGAAACCTTACACCTCCGCGATGCCCACTGCTTACTGGGAGTGAAAGCAGAAGAGTACGGCAAATAATCACACAAAAGGATCCCAAAGCACTTAACATGTACATTATTTATCTTAACTATAACCTACCTATGCCTACTTTGCCAAGAAAGGAAATCAGTCTTTAAAACATGTCTACAATAAAAATGTGTCAGCTTCCTGGAAAATAGTATGATTTTTGGCATCCAGTCTTTTTCAGAGCATAAATTGCATTCAAATTCAAAAATGCATTTTTATTGTATTACAGTGCACCATAGCTTTATCTCAACAAATACCTGCTGAATGCTTCAAAACTCCTAACAAATAACCTTTTTCAGAAATTACTACTTCAGATATTTGTATTACTGTAGACGCCTTGTCCTATTGTATGTAAAACTAAATAGGTCTGTAACAAACAGACTAAATAAAAATGGTTTTAATGAGAGTAAAACTCTTAAACTCTAAAAACTGTTATACGGTACAGGAGTAAAAATGATACAGATCAAGCTCTAGTGAAAAGATATGACTTTTAAAATGTCCACAGTTGTAGAGTCAGGAAAGATTTCCTGCATTTATATCTTAATATCTGTACTTACAGTATATCATTATATCTCAGACAGACACCTGGAAAACACTGAAACCACAGGAGTGGGATCTGATTAGGTCCGCAAGCAAATACAAGCATCACCAGCATGGCAGACAAACCAAATACATGATGCTCAATAATATGACCAAGAAGCAGCATGTAAATACTAAATAGTAAAGGTCCCAACATGAATAAAAATGTTTTATAATGAATAAGAGAGTTTTATTTCAGTACAGGACAGAACAGAATATAAAAATTATATTACAGTTAACAGGAAATCTTAGAAGTATATATGATGTGTGTACTTATATGCTTATATGCTTGATTCTATGAGTCTGTATGTGTGTGTTATAGGAGTAGTAGTAATATTGGTATTTGCATAATGTGAGATAAATTCAAGCACATGAAGCACAATCTGTTACAGTATTGTACACCCTTTGTATTTTTCTTGGTATTTTAATGCATTAGTTTGGATCAGAAAACCACTTAGTGAAAGTTTTACATTTTGATACAATCACACTGTTTTTTCACACTCAACTCTTTTTTTTCCACACAGCTACGCTGCTATAATCCTATTAAAATTAAAAAATGTTGTGTAAACACCAACCCACCTGCAGCTACCTCTATTTTTGAAGTCTCCTTTACACAGACTGAGCTTTGTAACAAAACCATGGAATAAACGTGTAACTGTGATTTTCCTAAGACTCTTCATACAAACATTTTCATTTTTCTTTTTAATTTTTTTTATTTAATTTCCTAGTATATCAGTAAAGTGTAACATCAGAGCCTGACGTCTGAGAAAACAACAAAGGCTCTATCTTACATTGAATGGCACAGCTAAAAAGTTGTGATAAAGCAGAATAAACATTAAAGGTTTCACTCCCAGTCCTACAAGTAAAGGATTAAAGTACAGATGAATGTCGTACTACAAGCCCTGACCCAGAGCCCCAGAACGGGAAGCTGCACAGTGGGCAGGGAGAGCCCCAGAATGGGAAGCTGTACAGTGGGCAGGGAGAGCCCCAGAACAGGAAGCTGTCTTTTTGGGGAGCACAAAGAGCAAAAGAACCTGAAAGGTGTCCAATCAGCAAGTAGGAAGAACCCCAGAACCTGGAAGCTAGTACGGTCATGCACATCTCTCTGATCTCACCCTACGCACAATGACATCTCAATAGATCAGATCACAGACGGACAGTACACAGCCTTTGTTACTCCTCTCTTGCCCATTACAAATTGTGGATAGAAAAGAAATATCTATGAGTGACAGAATATGAAAAGAAATTCCAAGACCCAAAAATAACGGTGGAGCACACTAAGCTTGTGCTTATTAGCCAGGGGCTAGCATCAGACAGTTTGAAAAATACATAATCTTATTGTTACATACATCTTATACTCCTGTTATACATAGATACTCTTATCGTTACACAGTACTACATTTTAAAACAAAAACAACCCTGGTGGAAAAAATAACTTAACGAGAAAGCAGATGGTCATTTTAGGCAGGCCCATCTGGAAATTTTCCAACAGACCAAACCATCACAAAGCTGATCGTGATGGAAATAGTCCTGAGAATGTGGTTAATAAGCACACACTATTATTTGTTGTGTTTTTCAAGCAATACTCTAGATGAGAACATGCAATGGAAATAATCCTAAACTCTTAAAACTGTACTGAATACCGCTGAGTCAATGACCCGAGCAGCACACAGCTGGCAGTAATCCAAACACAGGATTTTCCACAGATGTGTTGAAGAAAAACTCTATGATATCATAGAGACACTATCGACTTTTTTCTCTGGTAGCTCGATAAACTACATTTAAAATTGGAAAAGAGCAAAAGTTAAGAATAGAGCACCCTGCACAATCACACCCTAAGATGTCAAGTTTTGCTGTTTGGTTAATTTAGTGATAAATCAGTGCATCAGAACTGTGAACAAAACAATGTAAATTAGACACTACACAATCTGTCAGGACAAACAAACAAAATAATATGCCGGCAACCAAAAACCAGGCACTACATCATGCTTTTCATGTATGGACAAAATGGAGGAAGAACAATGTTCACATAATAAAAGTGTGATTTTCTGCTCGGGCTTTGGAGATGACTATTGATAATTGGTAAAGATTCTGCAGAATCCGTTATAAAACTTGAAAAGATACAAATGTAAGTAATTTTATACAACTTAATTTACATGAGGCTGTGTTTTAATCTAATTTTAGCACAGCTTTCACAACTGAAAAGTAACACAGCTCATGCCAAGCCTACGACGTGGAATTTCCAGTTATAGGGAGAAAGTTCTCTGCAGAAAAACATTACATTTCCTTTCAATTAAAGGTTCTGCACTGTAAGGATGTAGTGGTGGTAAATAGTTTGTTACCTGTATGAGTCCTGTTGTGCCTCACTAGCTGGCTAGGTTTAGCGAAGGCCTTGTCACAGGAAGAACATTTGAAAATCTTCGGCCTCTGAGAACTCAGCGAGGGCCCCTGCTGGTGAATGTGCTCATGCTCCTAATTTTGGAAACAACAAGAAAAAAACAGGAGATTTGACTGTCAGTACACTAGCCAGGAAATTACTGATGACCATCTTCACTCACAAGCTTCACTCACTCACAAGCTGTCAGCTCCTCAGCTTTTCTGTTCTAACGCCATTAGAACAGAAACAGGTGCTTAGCGCACTCCCACATAGCCTTCAAACAAACACAAGAGAACCTGGGACACATTCACTTATGTTTTTAACTATGTAATAGTCAGTCAGGTACTAGACACCTGTATCCACTCAGATTCACAGAGACTTCAGTCTTTAAAAGATGGAGAGCAAAGAGGTAACTTACTCAGAGCAATGCACAGTGAGTCAGGGGTATAGCTGTGGGGCTCAAAGCTTTAGGTGTTGGTATTTTATTATACAGTGGTGTGAAAAAGTGTTTGCCCCCTTCCTGATTTCTTATTTATTTGCATGTTTGTCACACTGAAATGTTTCAGACCATCAAACAAATTGAAATATTAGACAAAGATAACACAAGTAAACACAAAATGCAGTTTTTAAATGAAGGTTTTTATTATTAAGGGGAAAAAAATATCCAAACCTACATGGCCCTGTGTGAAAAAGTGATTGCCCCCTAAACCTAATAACTGGTTGGGCCACCCTTAGCAGCAACAACTGCAATCAAGCGTTTGCCATAACTGGCAATGAGTCTTTTACAGCACTGTGGAGGAATTTTGGCCCACTCATCTTTGCAGAATTGTTGTAATTCAGCCACATTGGAGGGTTTTCGAGCCTTAACCACTTTTTTAAGGTCATGCCACAACATCTCAATCGGATTCAGGTCAGGACTTTGGCTAGGCCACTCCAAAGTCTTCATTTTGTTTTTCTTAAGCCATTCAGAGGTGGACTTGCTGGTGTGTTTTGGATCATTGTCCTGCTGCAGAACCCAAGTGCGTTTCAGCTTGAGGTCACGAACAGATGGCCGGACATTCTCCTTCAGGATTTTTTGGGTGACAGCAGAATTCATGGTTCCATTTACCACAGCAAGTCTTCCAGGTCCTGAAGCAGCAAAACAGCCCCAGACCATCACACTACCACCACCATATTTTACTGTTGGTATGATGTTCCTTTTCTGAAATGCTGTGTTACTTTTACGCCAGATGTAATGGGACACACACCTTCCAAAAAGTTCAGCTTTTGTCTCGTCAGTCCACAGAGTATTTTCCCAAAAGTCTTGGGGATCATCAAGATGTTTTCTGGCAAAACTGAGACGAGCCTTTATGTTCTTTTTGCTCAGCAGTGGTTTTCGTCTTGGAACTCTGCCATGCAGGCCATTTTTGCCCAGTCTCTTTCTTATGGTGGAGTCATGAACACTGACCTTAACTGAGGCAAATGAAGCCTGCAGTTCTTTGGATGTTGTTGTGGGGTTTTTTGTGACCTCTTGGATGAGTCGTCGCTGAGCTCTTGGGGTAATTTTGGTCGGCCGGCCACTCCTGGGAAGGTTCACCACTGTTCCATGTTTTCGCCATTTGTATATAATGGCTCTCACTGTGGTTCGCTGGAGTCCCAAAGCTTTAGAAATGGCTTTATAACCTTTTCCAGACTGATAAATCTCAATTACTCTGTTTCTCATTTGTTCCTGAATTTCTTTGGATCACAGCATGATGTCTAGCTTTTGAGGATCTTTTGGTCTACTCCACTTTGTCAGGCAGGTCCTATTTAAGTGATTTCTTGATTGAGAACAGGTGTGGCAGTAATCAGGCCTGGGTGTGGCTAGAGAAATTTAACTCAGCTTTCCAAAGATGTGATAAACCACAGTTGATTTATGTTTTAACAGGGGGGGCAATCACTTTTTCACACAGGGCCATGTAGGTTTGGATTTTGTTTTTCCCTTAATAATAAAAACCTTCATTTAAAAACTGCATTTTGTGTTTACTTGTGTTATCTTTGTCTAATATTTCAATTTGTTTTGATGATCTGAAACATTTCAGTGTGACAAACATGCAAAAAAATAAGAAATCAGGAAGGGGGCAAACACTTTTTCACACCACTGTAACTAAAATTCCATTACTTCCATTATCGTTCATTACAGTACTATTCTAATTGACTGTCTGCGAAGGCTTTTTAAAATGTATTTTAACTACATAAATTAATTGCTGTCTGATAAAGGCAGCATGTCCAAGTTACTTTACTGACCTCAGTGATGAATCCGTAATAAATATTACAGAACAGAAACAAGAAGACCTGTACCAAGAGCCAAGATGATAAAGTGGGAACAACTTAGTTACAGATTACATACGTTACTGACAGAGACTATTGCACTTCAAGTTTACATGATCACACCCGACATTATGACTTTAATGACAAAATGCATTTTCTTCTAAAACTGTGACCATTCCTGTTATCCATCCCATCATCAGTTTAACAGTAATCGGTTTTGTTGCAGGTTTCTTATTCTGCTGAGAGTCATGGAAAACTGGTTCCTAAAAGCACAAGAACCACAAGGTGGGACTGACAAAACAGAATGCCAGTTATAGAACTAGAAACATACTATAAAACACTAAGATTCAATGTTCTCAGTAAAAGTTATGCATTCAGAGAAGTATCCATAAAAATCTTATTTCCTCTAATGTCCTGTATAATGCAGCTGTTGGACTCATTTTGTTTTTTAAAGACTGTTTGCTGGGATACTGAGACTAAGCTTTCTCCCTGTGGCAGCAAATTAAAAGAACTTTAAAGGATATTATCAATGCCTCCTCAACCTTAACATGATTAAACTCACTGTACACTTCACTGAAGGCTGTGTGTTTTCAACTTCAAAACTTTTACTAAGGAACAGAGTTGGAGGAAATCTTCCATGCACTACTAAACATTAATATTTTAAGCAGTCTGCATTTATTTCCTTCTAACACTCCGGACTGTATAGCCAGTAGTTTACATTTTGTTTAATTTGAAACAAACAGAAACAAAGCTGTACTGTACCTTGAGGTGGGTTGCCCTCTTGAAAGCTTTGCTGCAGACCCGACACACGTGACACCTCTCCTTCCCATGGGCCTGCCTGCAGTGACGCCTCAACATGATGGTGGTGGGGAACACCTGGTTGCAGTAGAAGCACTGGTTCAACTGGGTGGACGGCTCGACTGCACTGTCCTTCAGGGGGTGTCTGCTCACTTCTGGCACCTTCAAGAGTGAAATTAAAATTTGAGATATTGGACACTAGCAGGCAGTAAATCCAGATTGATCACATACCTTTACTCCACACGACAATCTACTCTGCTAACTGCCATATCATGACAAAACAGTTGTAGTGTTTGACAATTAATGCCTAATTGTGTAAATATTTCTGCTCTCAGCTAGTGGTCTTACTCCTGCTGGAATTGTAAGTTTCCATTTGGTGAACACCTGCAAATACTTAATTTTTCTCATCAGAGCTTCGCTTTAATTAAGCAGTGCCCCTTTAATACAAACATGCATTTAGGTCTACCACTTACTTTTTCCTCATTCTGCAAACACTACTTGAATTCTCAACAAGAAAGAGACATTCTTTAAGTCATAAATCATTTAGATATACATTGTGCCAATTAAGAAATACAAGTCTCCGATATAGTCTATTATGTGCAGTTTTCATCTTAATTTGAAACAGCATCAGACTCAAATCATTAAAAAACAATGTGCAGAAATCTAGCACCATAAACGTCATTATACAGCAACCAAAGGTTTTTTCAATCCCACACTGCATTACGAAAGAGGTCATTGTGGTGCCTTATAAATATATTAGAATTGTAAATGCATCTTAATTTGTTTTCTTTAACTGCTTTGAAGATTAGTTTTTGCTTTAGGAATCTTTTTTCTTTATTTTAACTTTCCTTACGTGTTGATAACATTTTACTGTTTTCAGGGTAAGTCCCTGCCTGGCACATAAACTAAAAAAAAATGTGGAACCATTATCTATTGAGATAACACTATCACAACTGAGTGCCATCTGATGTACCAGAGCTTTAGTTTCAATCTGAGAGCTGAAGTAATTGTTTTCCTCTTTATCGTTTGTAGCTTTTTGCTTCTCAATTTAGAATAAAGACAGTACTCTGGAATTAAACCAAATTTACAGCCGGACTTAAGCAACGCAGAAAAAATTGAAAATGTAGGTGAATCAGTCAACAGATGACCATTTGTTTTTTTTCAAAAATGAAAAATGGAAATGTTTCTATGTACACAGTGTATTAATGAACCAGAGGATTCAGGTTTCCCAGATAATAAAGGCTGCCGCAGTTGAAGCAAACAAAACAGCTGTCCAGATGACTCAGACAGAAAAAACTGTTGTGTTACTATGGGTATTGCATAAATATAAAACAGTGCATTCATAGAAATATAATTTCTATATATACTCTTTTTGGAAAAGTTTCAGAATCTTTACGACACAGCGGTTATAGTAAATGTTTTTCTACTCTACCACTCCCTCATGAAGTGAAATGTCATTCCTTATATCTATGTTTTCTCAAGTTTAATCTAAGAACTCAGTATTTTATTGATTAAAAACCACATTAACAGGTGGCATGGCCTGAGTACAATACATATTCAACGGGATTAAATGTTGCTAAACAAGACATGCATTTGCACACTGTCAATCATTAAAGTGCTGGAGAATACAGAACAGTATGAAAACCAGTTATTATTGATATGAAATTGATAAGTGTGTTAGCTGTATGTCAGTGCTGCTCACCCGAAAGCTGTCATCTGAGGCTCCTGCAGTGCTTTGTTGGGGGTGACTGACAAGTATGACTTGCTGGGAGGGGTTACCAGTCTGCCCTTGGAGGCTGGGGTCACTGAGAATGGCAGGGAACTGCTGCCCCTAAAGAAAGGTCACACAAAAGATACACCATTGCAACACTGAACACACAATGTCAAGGCAAAACAAAAATTATTTTAAAGCGTGACATCAGCACAATCATTTAAACCAAACACTAGTCTGTGATCTTGAAGACAAAATAAATTGAGGAACCACTATAAAGAAACTTCAGTAGAATCTTAAGTATCCCTTCTCTCTTGGTCCTGTGCTATCTGAATGAGAGCCACTACTGAACTGCCACACTGACTTGCACTCAATAAGGCAAGGCCAGATCAGAAGAGACACTGAGCTCTCCAGTGAGCTGGAAGTTGATATGTTATTAAGCTGATGCACAGCTGAAAAGTCATTTAGAACTGCTGTGCACAGCAAAATATTTGCAGAAGACAAGAGAAAACTCATCCTTCTTTATAAAACCAATCCCATGTGTCACAATTCAGACTTCAAAACACAGACATATCAAACAGACCAAAGATTCTCTATTTTAATCCTGGAGGACACATTTGTTCTACATCTCAGTCTCACTGAAGACTGCAATATAGAACATACAGTACCTCATCACTGAGGCTAATTTAACAGTACTTGTTATTTGGGACCTTTCACTTTAGCTCTTAAAAAGCTGAACGGAGTTAATACTTAGCTTTATCCCCATACCTGTTCCTGGATTTCAGAACTCCCCTCCCTCTGATGTGTAGAATATAAGTAATTGGATCGATGAAGAATAAAGACTTCGATCTGTGGGACTGTTAGTGCTATTCCTACCTTTAGCAATTGGACACATACTGAGTTGTTCAGACAGCAGAACTAAGGATGCATCTGCTTAATGCAATACATAAATTAAGAATTGACTGAACAGACGTCACCCAGAGCAGGGTATTTCTGAAACCAAGGGCTCCATGCATTTTAAAGGAAAGGATAAAATGGTCTAATCCAGCAAGCCATTCAATTAAAGGGATGTGAAATTCACCTGCTGAGTGATGTTCAGGGTGACCGTGTCAAGGCTCTCTGACAGCATGCCCTGTGTGTCTGCCAGGGTGAGGGTCACACTGCCATCGGTGCCCATTCCAGCAGAAGACATTACCAGGCTCTGGGAAGTGACCGAGGCTTGCGACAGGGATGTGCTGGAGGGAAGGCTGCTTGCTGGTACATTGTGAAAAGAAGACAGGAGCAGTTATGCCCTGCAAATATGTAAGTGTTACACAAAGCATTTAAGCAGAAAATACCAGTGTGGATTACAAAAATCTTGTAATTCCAAGATCACGGTAGATGAGATATATCTGGCCCTGGTCCTGCAGAACCATAGTCCAAGAAATCTAACAGGTCATAATAAAGACATCAATTCTGAACAGTTTAGTAATTAATTGGTTCAATTAAACTAGGAATGGTCAGCCTTAGTCCTTTCAGAGTTACATGGTGCTTGTGTTTTCATTTCTGATTTCTGAACTTCTTAATTAAAACTTTAAACGCAAATGAAAATGTTCCAAGAGTTTTAATTTGATGATCTGTTGACCCATAAAACCTGCTGGATTGTAGCTATTCCTGTGCAACCCCTGAGATTTAGTCCAGAGAGTACTAATGCTCCCAAACTAGTAAATGTAAATCAACTGTCAAAAAACTGTATCATTCGGTTGTCTTTGAGAGCGTCTCACTTGTCTTTTCTACACTCCTCAAGCTGAAGAGCTGCTTAGACCTCTGTCTATATCAATTCCTCGTGGGTACAAAAATGACAACACCAACTCAGCTCAAGAGAATGCTTTTCACACAACGATTGCTCCTGTGCATACAAGTGCATCATTGCTCTTATGAGAAGTAATGTGTAGACCGTTATGTAACTAGGATCAGTGCAAACCGGAGCACAAGCCTCTCAAGAAGCAGCTTCCAAGGATTCCTGCACTTCTCACTAGACAAGATCAAGACTTGCCCCAAACCTGTAGCCCAGACACATCTTGCACTTTGTTTTGAGATCTGAACTCTAGTGCATCCCTACAATGTTGAGTTTCTTTTCAGGTCCCATGAATGTGTTCTGCAACACTAATATCAGGACCTCATGTAGGGGACATGGGGAACATTTTTCTTCTTACCTGTGATTCCAGTGCCAGTCGGGCTCTGAGGTAGAAGCTGGTCACTCCCTATTGTCAAACTGGTACCATTTGGCTGTGTAGGGATAGGAGACGTCAATCTAATGCCTCCATTTATCTCGGCACTTCCTGTTGTACCATGCTGCGAGATGATATCTTGACCTTAGAATGATGAAAAACAAGATACTTTATGTGAGTCACATGGATAATTTCAGGAAGCACCTTATCCCAAATCTTCCACATTTTTGTCAAGATCACAAGAGGTATTATCAGTTGTTCCAGCTTTCGGCTGCTGCAGACCCTGCATATAGAATTTAAATCTCTTTGAAATAGCGAATACCAATGTGCTACTCTAGACTTTTTAAGTCTAAACAGAAAACGTATTGTTTTTTAACATGCTGTTGTGTGAATAGTTTCTACCTTCCTCTAAAGCTCCAATTACCATTTTGCACACTGGAACAATATACATTTATGCTGTATTATAAACACTGAGTGGACTAATTCTATTTGAAAAGAAAACAAAAACTATATTGTAGACTTTTTGTACAAAGCTATAGGTCTGGGAAAGGAAACACTGAAGTCGTTATATTATCAGTTAAGCCCAGGTCATAGAAAATACCATTTGAATCCCCTCCTGATCTAAATAAGTAGACACTTAAAGAGCCTTTCCTTAAAATGATAAAATAAACTGCCAGAGATGTTTATCGTCTCTGATTAGCTAAATCATTTACAATGACACACTGAGGTAAACGCAAAATAGTCAGCACTCAACTACAGTTAAGATATAAATTATAAAAAAATATATAACCTGCGGACAAAATCAAAACCATTTTTAAATATTTCTATTTTACCCTGTTTTCAGTTGGCAAACACTGCCTAGCTACTGCGAATGAGTTCTGTATTGCGTCTCAATTTACAAATCAAATAAAATCACTACAAATGTGACTCTTCAGCTACGTATATAACATATAAACATGTTTTGTCATGAATAACAAAGTACACCTCAAGGAATTAGTCATAACCGCACTATGAACAAGATCCAAAAGGTTTGTAAGCACATTCGTACAAACAGAATCTCTGTTTCCAGCCAGTAGAGAGGACAGAGTTAGCTATGAGCAGATCTGCATATGAATGTACAGTATTAACACAGAAGGAGAGGATGGAGGAATGTAGGAGGTTTTGGCACAGAATTTGATAAAACAGGAAAAACTGCGAGAGAAGGGTCCAGCACAGACTAAATAGGCAAACACCAAGTAAGGATGTTTGTCAATAAACAGCTTTCATCAACTCCCACTCCACTGGAAACAGATTTTTCTGATTCACTTTCTTAGTGGATTTAGGACATTCAATATTCAAATGTCTAAGCAAATATACAGTATGTAAAGGAACAAGTAATAGGTTTACTCCATGCTGAAAAGAGAAGAAAGAAAACACAACGTTTCGGCCGTGGAGCCTTCTTCAGGTGTGAGAGTATGTAGGTGTGAGGTCTGTCCAGTATGTAATTTCACGTAATCCCAATGGACAGGCTGCAGGCAGAAATACAGAAGGACACTGCACAAAACACTTAAGATATACTATGCTTCCATTTCAACAGTCATCCATCCATTTTCTAGCTGCTTCTTTCATTACAGGGTCGTGGGGGGGGTCAGAGCCTATCCCGGCAAGCAAAGGGCACAAGGCAAAGAATGCCTTGAATGGGACGCCAGTCCATCACAGGACAGACACACTCAAACACAAACATGCACATACTCACACCAGGGCCCATTTTCCCAGCCCATTTCCAGTATGTTTTTGGACTGTGGGAGAAAACCAGAGCTCCTGGAGAAAACCCACCCGCACCTGGGAAGAACATACAAACTCCACGTAGATAGCACCTCAGGTCCAGAATCGAACCCAGGACCCTCGCACGGCAAGGCAGCAATGCTAAAAACCGTGCCACCGTGCCACCATCCATTTCAACATCTGTTATTAAAATGCTTTATCTTTTTGGTGATGGTGAAATACATGTTACCAAACCATTTCAAAGAAATTCAATTAAAAAACCTCTGTAAAACAAAATGCACTTTGGGAAGGCTTTGCACAGAAATCTGGTTTCCATGACATCAGCATCGACAGGACAACACAAAATTGTTTTGATACTATTGTATTTGCTCAAAATGGAAATCAATTATTAATAAGCAGGATGATTCATAATACTGCTCATTTTTGCTTGCAAAAGGTTAATAATTATTCAGCCTTAAGTGATTCTCCCACAAAATTATTTATTATTATATTTTTTCACAGAAGAGTTTTAAATTATGCAGGCAGAATACAATAATGGTATAAATAAAACCATTTTAAACCACTCTTCAACTGGTTATGTACATACAAAAATATTTTAGTGTTTCTTTGTAATAAATATTTTAAAGAATTATTTTTTTCCGTGAAGTGCCTTGCTACTTATTATGTAATAAGAAATCATATACACAAATATACAAAAACAAAGAGTATTTAACCTCAGGAAAAATTTGAAATTAGAAATAAGTTTCTGGATTATTAAAGTAATATATAACATTTCTATTTTTTTACTGCTTTATCAAAATAAGTATTTAGGATGCTTACAACACTTAAAACCAGTAGGCTGGTTGGACAGGTCTCAAGAGATGGCTGATATCACCGTTAGTAAAATCAAGGACTGAGATGTCCACAGAGCACTGATATAGTACACAGAGTGAAAAAATACACAACCTTTGCTCCTATTTATTTTGCAGCATGGAATTAAGCTTGTTCTTTTGCAGCTTGCATAATGCCACAGCTATCTGCTCTGACAGCTTGAGATGCACCTCTAAATCATTCATAACTGTGAGGTTTCAAAGTACAACTTAAATACTGCAGCTCTGAATAAATCTTAGACCACACCAGGTAAACTAAAAGTAAAGTAAGACCACCTTCAGACAGTGACATCCAGAAACTTGAAAGACAGTGTCTTCTTTTGAGAGGGGTCATAGAACCAGATCAATATGAACACAACCTTAAGAAAAGTAATAGGGAGTACTGTATTACTTGTCCCTGTTGCCTGTTTGTTGATTCGCTCTCTCCCCTGCCAATACACTGCAAAAAACTGGACTCCTGACAGTTTGCAGAACAGCACTCAAATGCAAACATGTCATTACAAAAAAAATAAGAAGGAGAACAACATGGAGGGAAAAAGCATAATTTACCTTCTATACATAATATTTGGACATTTATAGTAGGGATAATTTGCATTTGTACTGGGAAAACAATTTAAAAATTGCACTATTTCCAATTAAACCTATATTTAAACACATAATCAATTATTTAGAACATATTCTTATTTAAGATTCTCTGGAAGACACCCATTTCTAAAGCAGGGGATTTCAGCGAAAGGAGTGAAACTCCTTGCTCAAGGGGACAACAGCAGTGCTCCTCCTGGGATTTAAACCCAAAAGCTTACAGTCACAATTCAAGACCCCTACTGCCACACTACTGACTCTGTAATACTAGGATCCTCACTCAAGGAGCACCCACATGTAAAATGTAATAGTCCATTAGCTCTCCTGAAGTTTTACCGATGATATGCATGGGTCACCGACAAGTTTTCTTGGGCATGTAAAACAATGGCTTGGAATAAGAAATGGTTGATAAATGTCAAAATAACAGAACAGTCATACCACAGTTATAACCCCTGAGAATTAGTCCTAAAAAGCTAGATTAATTCAACAGACAGCTTGAGAACTCAGCAGGGAGCATTTCTTTTTAATTTGACTGAAGAAATGAAGTCGCTGAATGTCAGTATGTAAGAGTGACTTTGATGGGAGAAACATGGGCATAGAAGATACAGCTCAAGAGAGAAACAACTTTTACAAATTAACCTTCGTTTATTATTAGTGCAAGACTTGCTGTTGTGCTGTTGTAAAGCAGAGCAGCAAGCTGCTGTGGGGGTCTACTTGTTCTCTCCTTGCCACAGTTCTCTACAGGAATGATACAAAGAGGCCTGGAAAGATGGAGGCACTAACACACAGAGGAGTGATTGAATTTAACCAAATGGAACAGACCACAAACAGTCATGACTGTGAGAATTAACAAAAACTGTCCCACGTACACCACCTGTTCCAGCATTTTTTTCCTCTGTGGTGAGTTTAGTATTCACAGCCAATGTTGGGTCAGCAGTCTATTGAGAAACTGAACTTGAAAAACATAAGATTGGGTTCACAGAGTGCAGCACTGCTACAGGTCTGTGAATGAGCTTTCTGATGGACATGTTGTCACACCCACCCCATGCCTCTGACCGTCTCATATTGTTGGCCAACTACTGAGCTTATTAAAAAGCACAGAGATGCGTTGAGTTCAGCACCTCAATTGCAGCCCTTTATCATGATTGTTGAGGCGAATGACACAATTTCAAGATCATGGTATTAAGAGACAGAGGCTACAACTCCTGTACTGACTTCTGAATTGAGCTGACCACAATATTCGCCTTCTCTGCTCTGAATGAAACAATATGTCAGGGACATTTTAAAGTCAAGAACATCCAATAGAGTTCCTTTTAATCAAGGGCTATCAGAGAAAAACTTAGTCAAGCCAAACATACAATGCAATTTCCATGACCACAAATGTTTGGACTACAAATTCTTCTGATTTATTAATAGAATACAATTAATATAATTAAAATTCCAAATTAAGCACAAAATTGTGAACTTTGTGAAAGCACGATATAGTTACTTATTGTCACAAACTACTGGCCTTGCTACGAGGGAGAGCAAGAATTCGTGGGAACTGTACCATGGGGCGACCCTTCCTGCTCACTAGTCACTGTAATGATTAATGTAACGCGAGCTGAGTAAGTACAGGTTGTGCAGCAGATTTTTCACTGCAGAAAAGTCCCAACATGATCACCATGCAAAGCTAACAAGTAAGTTGTATTTGTCGGCAAAACTATCTCTCAGTCAAGATCAATAATTCTATTGGATTAAAACAGATCTATTCACATCCTTGCTTGCTTACAATGTAATAGGGTTTCTTCACTTCACCAGAAGTTTTGTCGCCTCATTCTGAATCGCAGAATGGTTCTGCACATACCTATAAATTTTGCCTTTTTAAATTGGAGGTTTAACACATTACTGCGTATATTTTACTTTCATCATGGTTTGATATCCACTCATCAATGGCAATTGTTTCTAACCGTGAAATATAAAAATAGCATTGTAGTTTCCCCTTAATGTCTCGCTATTCTGAAAGTGATGAAGATATTGGCAAATGTCTGAAATTGTAGTTAAAGCTAGTCACTGTGTTGGATTCTGTGCATGGAGCTGAATACCGAGCAGTTAAGATTTCAATTACAAAAGACAAGGTGTTGGGAGTTTTGTCAAGGTTATTCAGCACACTTGGTGCCAGCAAGGCTGTCACAGTTTATCGGCTGGAGAAGTTACAAATGCAAAAACAGATAAAAAAATCTAAAACTAAACAGTCAAGTCTATCAGTACTAGTGTTTGTTGCTGTTGCATGTTGTGGAGCTCAGCATTTACAGAAATCTTAAAATATCTGAGACAATTCACTTTTAACTCAAGGTAGCTTCAGTACATGTTGTTTTAAGGGGGGTGTTGGGGTGGGTTCAAACACATTGTGCTTTCACATCATTCAGGAACACTGCAGGCTGTCGTCCAAACTACTGTGCTGAAATGCTCCTTATCCAAGCGTCAGATGTTTTTAGATTTCGTAATGATGAAATACAATGAAATTCCAAAATGGGATCAAACAAAGATGACACAGATATCGGCACTATTAGGGAAATGGACAGATAAGGTTTGTTATATGGGTAACATAGGTATCGTATTGGGAAAATAGTGCTCAATAGCCCTCTAAAGTCTGGAGACAAAGTGGTACAAGTGTCATTAGCTCAGGTGAGTAATTCAGAACTCAGCAGAATGAAAACCAGAATCCCTTCTGGGCTGTGAGGATGGCTGTTGAAGACCTGCACCCTGAGAGTGCCCTGCACGATCTTGCGGGCCCATACCTGATATGGTTAGTGTGATTTCCTGAGGGCTGGCTGACAAGGGGGTGGGATTTGAGCCAGAAGCCTGGGCCAACACCTGGCTGAAGCTGGAATTATTGATTGTCAGCGTGATCTCGTGCTGAGCGTTCGCAGACGCCACGAGGCTCTGGGACGTCATGACCTGGGAGAGATCCTGAGAACCTAAGATGAAAGTGGAAAAAAACTCAGGAGCTTTTCATCAACAGACATACCAGCAGTCTTACTAGTTAAGAAACATTTCTCTTTCAGAAGGTCATCTGAAAAGGATATTTAAAGATGAAGAAACACATATGATTAGAAGACTGTTTAGATGTATATGACTGTTGTCAAACACTTTCTTCAGGTGTGGACACTTGGGACCCTGGCATTCTGGGGCTGGACAGGTTCCATGGGTCTTAGCAAGTACAAGATAGCATAATTTGGCACGATTTACTTTGTTATTCAAATAAAAAAGTTTGACTCTTCCTGACAATGTAGGCATACATCTCTCATGTCTTTAAAAAGCCCACACAGCTTCATTTTCAGAGAGTTGTTTCCAAAAGTGAATCTTTTTACAGTGATCTTTGTGAATTTGCACCCCTGTTCAAGCACCCATATGCTTTTCTTATTTACTCTATACGTCACACTATGTATAAAGCTAACCCCAGGCCTTTGCCTAAATACTACTTTCATCACAATATTATATGCAGGTGCATTGGTGTTATAGCAACACAATTCACATCTAAGAGGAAACCTTCCTAATAGTCCTGGGAGCTAAGGTAATGCAAGTCTACTGAAAGGTAGTCAAACTTTTTCTGGTCATCCTGTGAACACTCCCAATATTACAAGAACTGGGAGGAACAGGAACAGGAGAGTAACTGAGGCTTGTAAAAAACAAAACGCCTCTTTAAAGAGATGAAAAATAAGCCTATTTAAAATGACCACAACAGAGTACAGCACTACTTTAATGGTTTCTTTCGCTTCTGGCTGTTATTCCAAAAGACACATTATGTTATTTCACCATTTTTAATGCAGCATATGCATAAAATTCGTTCTTCGCTGTTCTGAAACTGGAGTTGAGCCAGAGGCGTGGTGATCTTCAGTAAGACAACAGCCGTTCATTCACGCACTCCGGTTTCATCATTCATAAATGAACACAACGACAGACGCCCCCGCTGTGATCTTATTAGTGCCCTGCTGTGCTGTCAAAAGCTGCTGTTCAGAGCACAGGAAGATTGTGGGGAGAAAAAAAACACAAATTGATCGAAAGAAAACAGCTAGTCCTCAATGCACAGCAGTGATGTGTGTTGCACACAGGTTAAGCGTTTTTTCTTCCCCCGTGTTCACACTGCACTTAAGATTAGATAGTCAAATATTAGAAAAGATGCAAATGAGACCAGCTTGCGTAACTCATCTTGCTCATGTGTTTTGATATTATTCCCCTGGGATCTCTTGGAACCACATTACCACTGAAAAGAAGAAAAAACTTTTTTTTTAATCTAATATTTATATTGATTATTTCTTCTTTTAATTCCATTGTAGGATAAAAAGATGCCTAATGTGTTTCGGCTCTTTGTCGGGGTAAAAGGTTATTCATTTTATTCATTAGCACTCGTCATTCATATGGTGCAAGAAGCTCAGAATAATGGATTCATTATTCATTTATTGTCAGCTTAATGGCATGAGGTTACATTTAAGCCAGATGAGGTGTGACAAACTTTAAGCATTGATGCATTTTTCCCTGGTCCCCATTAAGGATACTCAGTGGCAAAGACGACGGTGGAGGCTGACCTGTTGCTCTGCGAGTGTATGAATCACCTTGTATGAGCAAGACGGAAAAAGCAGAGAAAAACAGGAATAAACAGAGCAACAACTAATTAAGCAGAGAAGCTCTGCTGAACGGGGAAGGACGTGAGAGCAGAAGGCCCAGCGATGTCTACCCACCGCTGCTGCTCGTTGTGAGAACAGCATCTTGCTCCGCCAGGCCCCCGATGGTCATGCTCGCGGAGGTGACCGTGGGCTGCAAGGACAGGCTGGTGAGCGGGTGGATCACCACATTGGCCGGGACGGAGGAGTCCCCTGTGACCAGGTGGGCCCCTGCTTGCTGGGCCAGAGTGGAGTCTCCAGTTAGCTGATGGGAGAGGAGGTTGCCCTGTTGCAGAGTCTGCTGCAAAATGCTGGGGTCTATCTGTTTCAGAGAAAAGAGAGACAAAGCTTTCAGTGGCCAAGGTTTGAAAGGCAAAGCCATCGGCTGAACTGGTGCACACTGTAGACGTCACAGGCTCTTAATTTTTTCATTCATACGGAAATGTCATGCGGACCAGGTGACAAGCTGCTATATATTAAATAAGTACTGCAACATAGTGCCTAACATACTGGATGCATAAATTCAGAAAAATAAATGTAATAATTTAATGGTTCAATGACACATGACTCACATATGTGCATGCTTGATATAAAAAAGTACTCTTTCAAGTCTAACTTCAGTTTTCGAAGACCAACACATTGAACGCTTCACATAATTTATTAGACTGGTTGTACTTTGTTTTTAAAAAGAAGTACAGTGTCATTTGTCATGCTTCAGCATCATGGGTCAGGCACCAGAAGGCCTACCTGCAGCATGATGTTGTTGATGTTGCTGGTGTCAATGCCAGAGATCTGGACATTGGGACACACTAAATTAGTGGGTGTGAGCTGTAGCTGAATCCCCTCAAGTGCGGCCAGTCCAGCTTCTGTAAGAGACACTGTCAGATCTCCACCTGCTGATAAAAAAAGAGATATTTGACGTCTCACAATGAGCAATGTACAGAATTTTATGATTTATGATGCACGATGACTGCGCTGGCTTTTTGGTTTTTTATAAATTGCATTAATGAAGGTTTGAAAGAGTTTACTATCACAACTATCATCCCTTTAGTCTGGATTTACAGGTGACTTCAAACGCAAACATGAAAGTTAAACGCTGAAGTTGGACGGGAAATTGTGTGCATTATTGGCAATCCTAAATTTAACATTAAAACAATCAGGTACATTTATGTATATTATACAGGCAAAACAAAACTAGTCTAGAAGCTAGAACTCCACTCTTCACACACAAGCCTTGAGAAAAAACTCTCATGAGCTGAAGAGGAGAACTATCAGGGATATTCCATATGAGGTATAAAATCAAGCATCAGAGCTTCCATAATAAGTAATATCAATGGCATACGTTTAGAGCTTATTATTCAGGATCCTGCCAGAAGATACCATAAACAATGAAGGAAAAAAAACTGCATAGTAAATCTGTTTACAGAGATAAGAAACATGAGTGTAATTGAATAACCCACCTTCCAAGAAAAAAAAATTCTCTGGAAAAATACAATACTACAAAACGTTAGTCACCCAAATCTAAAAAAAAAACCATTGAAACCGATATGTTTTTGTAACTTCTAATGGCAGTCCAAACTTAATCACACTGTAGTAGAATTTCAGGAGAACTCATTGAGCCCGTGGCAAACATTTTCATACATTCCAAAGGCTAAGTTGCAGCTTAGATAACTGCCTTAAATAAAAAATAAATTTAGTAGATGATATGCTAGATTTTATATGTTCGGGGAAACGCCATGTTGCAGAAACACATAACCTTGTTAATATGGACCAAGATACACTATCATTTGGGCATACTATGACATACTGTAACTAGCCATCTCTGTTGTGCTCTGCTCTTATAACTCATGGGTGTTTTAGCCACTTGCTAAAATGGGATCTTCTAAGAGAACACTATATAATTAATATAGCACTTCTTACACCTCAAAAATGTTTCAAAGTTTTTAATCTATAACTATATTAAAAATATTTCATACTTGTGTGATGCACCATAACAGATATGACAAAGCACAAAAATATGAAGAGTAAAAAGCTTTAACAAAACCTTTAACAAAATACATTAAAAGAAGAAGTCATCATTATCTGGAACCTTCCCTATCTCACATCACAACAGCAGAAATCTGCGAACCTGAGATAGGAGATACTACAAAATCATCTTCAGATTTGCTACGAAAATCCTCATTTGCCCAACTTATCTTTGCCTTGTGACATTAATTATCGTCAGTCTTTTATTACTGGAAATAAGATCAGTTCTGCAAAAAACAAAATAGTGGCTCTGTTTCCAAGAACGAAAAGCTATACTTATATGCAACACAATATTCCTGTTTCAAGACTTTTTGGAATCTCTCAGAAGCTTCTTACTTGACATTGAAGCAGGAAGAATGGCCTGTCCCACAATGCCTTGCTGCAGGAGGTTCTGTTCAAACTGGCCAGTCAGGACAGGGTTGTTGGAGATGAAGACGCTGGGGTCGCCAGAGGGTGTCTGGAGCAGGCTGACCAGGGGCAGGGGCTCGGACTGCTGCCTCTCAGCAGGCTTTTTGTTCTTCTTGGCATCAGAGGAAGACTTGAAGTGGCACTGGATGTGGGTTTTTCGGTGACCAGAGGTTCGGAAGCGCAGTTCACAGAAAGGGCACTTGAAAGGCTTGGATCCTGTGTGCAGCCGCATGTGGACTTTCAGACTGCCTTTTGTGGAGAAGGATGTGTTGCACATGTGGCAGTTAAAAAGCTTCTGACCTGCACCCAATACAAAACAAGGCCATTAACACCAAAAACAACGGGAGATTAAAAAAACGGAATCATTCTATAAAGAACTATTGATGTTTTTTGAATAAATAATTTCTATCCCCTTTATATGTCCAAGCCCCATCATCTTATCAGGCCGGAGCATATATTGGTTTCTGCAGTATTAAGCAGACTAGAGCTGCCCCCCTGGATGGGACAGCAGTCCATGGCAGGGATTACTCCACAGTGCTGATCCCCACATACACAGCTGGGTAGACTGGAGCAATTACTTGTCCCTCAAGGTACAGCAACAGTGTCTGTAGTGAGGACTCGAATCTGCTACCCATCAGTTTAGAAAACCTCTACACTATGCTGCCCCCATTCTCTGGTACAATCCCTGAAATTTAAATAACCTACGAGTATTCACCTGTTCAAACCACAAACTGAAATATAATCCCAGGGGCCAAACAGAAGAGCCATCATGGGCTTCACAGAACTCATTAAAATCTCACAGGTATCCAATCAGCCCCAAGCATTCACACAAATAATCCTCGTCAGTTCAGTTTAAATGTATTTATATTTCAGTTTTTTTAAAAAGACATGGATTTAGAGAAACCTAAAATGACTACATGAGCCATAGTGTAACAGTGATGGAGACAACATCTTTATTATCTGTTACTAAAGATTTCAATATCCCTGTTCCAAATATGTTTGCGACAGTATATGGCAATACTGTGGAACAAGGAACTATTTATAAGGCTTTTCAATTCGTACCATCTGTATTTATAATCTTATTAATTAAACTCAAACACAGTAAGTGCCAAGTTCTTTCAAGCCCTTGATAAAATCTGACTGAAAGCTGGTTTTAGCAAGAAAAAATGAAAATATACTGTACAATCAGCATTGGTTGCCTAGACAAACCAAAAAATGTGCACTTAGTAATAGTATGTGTTTTTAAGGACTGTATGTCATAAAACAAAATCTGTCCAAAATCTAACAAAACATTTAGTGAGAAAACTAAAGAAAGCCATTCACAAGTGCAGGACTTGTCATTTGAAGGAGGTAGGAAGGTTCTGAATACCATATATATCATATACATATCTAGAAAATACACTTTCATTTGGACAGATTTGCAATTGTTTTATTTAAAACTGACAGTCGTTTTCAATTTTTCATGCTCTTTTAGTCATTCATGCAAGAAATACAGAACCGCTTTTGTTTTACCATATTTCCATTACTTTGTATCAAGGCCATGAAGAAATTTGAAGCAAACAGCAATTTATTAAATTAAAAGACGTTCTTAATCTAACATCCAAAGGCAATTATTTAGATTGGAATTAGTGTCACACACAGCTCAAGGAATTTTAAAAAATGTGAACAGAAACAAAGAAAACATTCTTTGCAAAATACTTGACATTAAGGAAAAGAGAGAAAGTAAAAAAAAAAGAGAAGTACTTAAAACTTAAAAGAGAAGTAACTAATTCTGTTCACCTCTTCAAATGGCTGCTGAAGGAGTTTCGCTCCAAAAACAAAAGATCAGTGGATCCAAGGTAATATTGTAAGAGTAATTTAAATAATCACATGAAATTCAGTTTCTCTCCTACGCAGAAAATATGATGTCTGAGTCCCTCTAAGCGAGAGCATTCCCTGTTGAGAATATGAATGTGCCTGGCACCTGACTAGAGTCAGAGCAGCTGTAGAGATGTCACGGGACTTTGTCCAGAGATGTTGGAAAAATACCCTACAGTAGGATACATGTATATCTGTATAATGATGCTCATTTCAAACTGTATAAAGATGTAATGGTAAGCATTTCTGCAATTTTACATATTTAATGAGTGGAAGCCTTAGGTATTGAAAGGTGTCACATTCATAAACTAACACAATGTGAAAACCTTAAGCATAAAGCATCACAAGATTGTTTTTAAAATTCAGTGTGCAGAATTATTTGTCCTGGCTCAATAACATTCCTCTAATATAACAAAAGAAAGCCACCCAAACAAAGCCAATAACTTTTCTCTTAGAACAATGCAGAATTGTTCAATTACAGCCCTTTAACCATCAAGACACTGAAAAATCCTAACTTGGAAGTGTATGAAATGGCTTCATGTGTTGTGGCCAAGAAGGAGAAGGGATGTCTCGAGGGAGAGACGTGCTCACTGACCTGTGTGCGTCTTGACGTGACAGTCCAGAGTGGATTTCACCGTGAACCGCTTCCCACACTCGTCACACTTGTACGGCTTCTCTCCGGTGTGGATGCGGACATGTCTGTGAGGAAAGCAAGAAGTCACAGTGCTGTTCAGCGAGGTTCTAAAATGAGTTTTAAGTTGTAACAAAAAGGCTATTTTCTGAGAGTAAACAGGAAGACACAGAAATGCATGTTCCTTTTATGCTCTGCATTAATTTTCAAGGGATTCTTTATTATCTGAATGCAACCCAGGTCAATTTCTTGTTACTGTGAATGGAAGTGTTTAGCAGAGAGACTCTAGCATATTTTCATAGAATCCACATAAAGACTGCCATACACAGCACAATGGTATTTTTGACAACACTTATCCTTGCCTTCCAGTTCCTCTGAAATGTCATGTATTCTCTCTGCAAACAAAACACAATAGGTGTCTATCCATCTTATGTGGCACATACAGAAAGCACAAATGAAATCCTACATGCCTGAGAGACAGGAAAGTCAGGAAGAAAACATGTTATACAGTCGCCTTCGAGAAACACCATGGGACTGGTCCCTTTGTGGATCCTTTCATGAAGGCTACAGAGTTAGCCCTAATGCTGACAGATAAAAAAAGAAAAGGCCACCCGGGCACACAGATGGAAAAGTAACAAGATCAATAAAAGGGAAGAAGAACCCTGCTCCCAAAAATATATTCTATTTGTCCTCTGTATTTCTTTCAGTCCACGTAGGTCCAAGGGAGACATTTCAAAGCAGGAGCTGACTGGCCTTGCAGACCTGGCTTTGGAAAGTACAAAGTAGAATTAAGTGCCCAGCTGCAGACAACTTGAAACACAGCCCAGACAGATCTCAGTGGATGGCCATCATTCGGAATATAGCTGTTAATAAACGGAAATCCTGTGAGGTCTTCTACCTTCAGCGCTGCCTCTATAAAGAAAATGAGGCACACTGCATACCACAGCAATGGGATTCTGTACGAAAAGTCAAAAAGAGTTTAGAAACTACTGTAAGAATCTGGAAAAATCTATAATTCAAAGGTACTTCTTGGTCTACTTTTTAGACCAAATTCATAACACATCTCCAAGTGCTCATTCTTTGCTACCATTTTAAAGATAAAGGAATTTTAATTACTTGATTCATTCATTCAGCTTCACAGGTTTCTGTTTCAATAGAGCATGTAAATATGCTCTACTGGTGCAGGTCAGACAGGAGAAGACACAGTGCTAGAGCTAGAACCTACACAATGAGTTAGAAAATAAACCACTCTCAGAAATGTTTAGTCTTTCAAAAGTAGACAGAATTCACCCAAAAAGCAAAATTTCTTTTTGTTTTGTTTTTAAAAAAGCTGAAATATTAAATGCATTTGCTGGCTTCTGAGCCAAATTCCACTGTGGTGACAAAATACCATAAAGACAATAGATCACTGGTGCAGGACAGAATCCTGCATCCGGCTGATTTGCAGTGAACATGTTATTATTAATTCAATATATTATATAGGGATTTTAGTCCAACAGCATCACGGAGAGCTTTACACATAGAAGAGGACCAACATCAACCACCTGGGAGATTTACATCAGTTATTATGCACCAGCAGCCCCACTAGACAGTAGTTTAGGTAGAGGACTAAAACACTGCTTCACCAACTGAACTAAATGCACTACTCTTTCAGAATGCACTAGGATCTTAATAGCCTAGTAGCACCAGGAGCTTGGTGCAACAGCCTGATCTGTTGTGTAGTGGGGCTGATGATGCAGAATGCCTGCAGCTTACCACCCAACTGGTGGGAGAAGTGAGGCCCCTCCTCTGTTAATAATAATAATAATAATAATAATAATAATAATAATAATAATAATAATTTACTTTGCCTTCAGTACTGTACAGTGATGTTAACACACAAAATGGACTAAATTGCCTGCTGCCCTCAATTAATATGGACATCTACAAGGTTTAATGGCATATTAGCTCTTACTATCAAGACAGTAATGGTAGTTAGAGTATTTTTATGAACCCTTAAGATTACAATGGTAGTTATTTTTAAACAAATCCCTAAAAGACATCTTATGTGCACACTACAGAAATTGTGTCCGAACATGATGTGCCAGAAAATAAGATTATAACAGTATGTAGTAACACATGCATTTTGACTAATACAAATGACACCCACTGTCAGGAGAAAAAGAAAAGCAAATACAAAGAAAATGCTAACATAGGGATGAAACAGGAATTATCCTAAGCAATTGTAACAAGGTTTCTAGTATGTTATGTAGGCACAATTCCTTCAAAACATCAAGAATTAGCCTTCCTCGGAGTCACCAATTACATAAGGCAATCTGGATGACTTAATTAAGACAACTGCTCAATAAATCTATTGCACCAGATGATCTGACAGATTCTAAAGGTCATGTTTTCAGGAGTGTGTTTGCTCTTCAAAGGGACTTGGATCAGATTGAGTTTACGAACATTTCAGCATCGCAGGACTTCACCTTCTGAGGCTCAAATAATCTCTGAACTGTTTTATCAATAAACTATGTTGACCTGAATAGGAAGCACAGCAAACAGAAACACTCAGGAAGAACAGGGCTCTCATTCACTTTATGTGCAGGACATGATGTAATAACATAGCAGCAAATACAACAGACAGACAGAATAAACTACTCCTCTACAGTAGGAGTGTGAATAATTTCTGCAGTTTAAAACTTTCAGTAGTTTCTGTAGTTTAAAACTTTCAGATCTGATAATGACTGGATCAAAGACAAGTACCCATGTATGAAAGTTTTGCCTAAGCAGAGGCTGAAAAACTACAGCATCTCACTGAAATAAAAACATAAAAATATGTCCTTGGTTTTAATAAACCGTAGACTCCATAGCACATCTCCTCATTTGCCAGAATCTACTGGTTGCCATAGTATCAGAAACCATGCCAATTTAATCCCTGCTCAGCATTATTCTACTATTGTTAAAGAACATTCTGGCAATCTTAAGAGTTGCTTATTTAATGTGGCTTCATTATTTTAATTGAAGTTTGCTCCTGAAATTCTGACTTCAGCACCAGCATCTGTAACGCAGTAGGTCAAAGCTCGGTAACTTCATGAATACTAATAAATCCTGGCTGTTCTTATACTGTTTGGGTTTCACTATTTGTCTATAAAAGAGGATGTGTGTTTCCATCTGTATTTTCTCCCCTTGTGAGGAAAGAAGACTGCACACACCTGTCCCGTGAAATAGGTGCAGGACTGAGTTGAGTTCTCCCTATCATGCTGCGAGCATGAAGCACAGGATGTTTCTGTAGCAGTGACTCACCAGACCCACACACTACTGCTCCCTTTAGTGTTCTGCCCAGATACAGTATATGGTACCACACATATGGCCATAAGATCAGTTTTTATTTTGGAAAATGGAACAATGCAAGAGTAACACTACAGAACTAACAAACAGATAAAACAGGATGGTGTTTATACAGAGTTCCTGTAGGTAGGAAGTTTGTTACTTTACTGTGAAGTAATAGTTTTCCTGTTTCTCAACAATGGCAAGAGCTGCATTAACCACTGTATGCCGACTCATCTGAAACCTGTTCACACAGCACCTTTGTCTGGTTCTTCCTGCAGGGAAAGGCATAAAGCCACTGAAGCCTATCTGATTGCAATGAGAGACTTTTATCATGTGTCTCTATTTCCTCAGTATTTGTAGTGTACACAAATTTACCCACGAAAGGACTCATTTTGTTTTTTTTTAATACTAAAAGATTTTGTAATGTACTGTAACACCTCCTCTAATACAAATTGTAAAAAATGCCTCTTATGATAAGTAATGGTACTTCTTAGCTGTCTTTAGGTGTTAAATGTTCTAAGACTATTCACATCCTCCACCTTTTTAGAAGACAAATTTGAAAGATATCTTTCTCCAGACTCCTTCCTTCAATCTGCACAATTAAGTTGTTGAGGAATATTAATTTACCTGTCAAGTGTTAACACTTCTCTGCTGTCGGTAGATTGAAATAAAAGGAAAATTAGAAGAGAACAATCCTCTAAACTCTTCAGGTAGATAGAGTTTGATTAGGGACTAACTGCTCTCAGCTGTCTCTGTTTGACACAATCATTCCACTACAATTTCACTCTTCAGGAACATCAAGGCAGTCGTGAGAAACTACAATTTAAAGGCTGTATGTTTCCCATCTTCAAGCAAAATGAAATGATCAATAATAACATGCAGGGATTTCATTCAAATGGATATTTTTGTCTGCATTTGCAAGTGATCAAAATAGTAATACTTGAAATCTTACTGTGAACACAACTCATGAGAAGTGCTTGGCGATTCTTGATTCTTACTGACAATGTAATTAACATTTAAGAGGTCCTGGTTTTCTTTTTAGAATAGCTTTTGATGCACACACAAAGAAAAACTAAAGTAAGCACATACTGTGTCTTTTGGAATTTACATTCATCGTATATCAACAATGTTATTTTTGTTTTTTTCCATGGCTGCATTCTCCTGATGTCCATGCAAAACAGGCATTGTTCTTCAAATATTTTTTTCTGAGGCAGAAACCACAGGCTAATGATTTCACAGACTTAGCTATTGCAAATTGTATACCATTTCTTCTGTTGAATCATCAAGTCTGAATGAATACATCTGCAATCACAGCTTTTCAGAGTGTAAATCATGATTCTCAATAGCTTTTTTATTCCAAAAAACTGTGGAAAAAGATTTGGAGTAAGAAGTGATAGTTATATACACATACTGTATATGAATCCTTTATTTAACTAGGTTAGTAAACTGTGAACAAATTCTCACATTCATTGACCAGAAGACCTCATTTACGCAGCAGGGAATTTAGTGAGCCAATTTGAGTGAAGTAGTTTGCTCTGCAGTATCCCTGTTGAGATTTAGGCCCACAACCTCGCAACTTTTTGAAGAACAACGAAGGTTTTATTTTAATAACTATTATTTTACTGACATTTACAGCAGGATTCCATATTTTCAGTATTGATTTGTTTCATGAGTGATTTGGCAATCGTATTTTGCAGATGTACATTGAACATAGAATTGTTGGCTGTACTGTGTAACATCAAAAAACAGAAATTATATTTTCAATTTCTAAAGCACATTTTCTGTGAAGAAAAAAAACTGAGCAGCTATTTTGGCAAGACAGTCCAGTCCAGTCATTTCCTTTCTGGTTATTCTGGTAAGGGATTTAATGTAAATGAAAAGACACATTGCACCCTTCTGCATTTACAAATATTATATGCAATCTCAAAGGTCAATTTAATATTCAACTGAGCAATATGTATAAAACCAAATACTGTACACTTTTCAGTCACAGCAGGAAATGGGTATCTAATCAATATCTGTTCTAACATGACTCATTTCTGCCTTGGCTGCTGATCATAGCTACACACTAGGTAAATTAAACTACTTGAGAACCTTTTTACTCCTGTCATGTTATGGGTCTAACAGAGGAAAACAACAGCCCGTCAAACCAAAAAAATGTTAAGCACAAGCGAGAAACTGAGGAAGCACACAAATGCCTAATTGCTTATTAAATCATGTTCTACTCTATCTTTAGCAAAATGAACAAGATGAGTGTCTTTCAATGATGTTTTCCTGTTATTGCAGCCCCTGCTTAGAATGACAGTGTGGCAGAGCACTTCATATATCTCAAGGAGCATCATTAAATGTACACTGAATTCTGAGAGCTCTTTGCACCAAACAAAACACTTTTCCAATGTATAGGAAATACAATATTTTTTTTTTTTAGAAAAGAGAGAAGGTTTGATTATTTACCAGATGAAAAAGGACATTTTAGTCTGGTCTAAGAAATGACAGAAATAGCATCACAAGTGCTACAGACATGGCCAAATTCATTTTCATGTTTGTTCTTGAAAAATACTTCAAGCTCCACAATGGAAATGAGCAGAGTTATATAACGGGCAAAGAAGAGGAGACATGCTGAAGAGTAAAAATACTCTTTTGCACACAGAGCTGTAGGGTTATGTCTCTGTCTACACTGCCAAGCTGTTGGACTCTCCAAGAAGCAGCAGCAGAACAGGGTTTTGGGGCTGACTGGCTACTAGCAATCAAACGCATAATATGAGCCAAACAACCTCATTTTAACCGTTCTTTTAGTCTTAACAAAAATGTAAACAATTTCTTGCTCAATATTCCAGCATCCAGTAAAGACAGGTAGTATAAGGGTTCAGTCAGATTCCTCTGATATTCATCCCATACAAGCACACATTTGCACAGCAAATGTAAGCATGTCCTTTCAAGCTCAGGGTGAAAAATTTTAAATACTGTATGTCTAAATTGAATTATTTCTTTATCAGTGTCTTACTTTTAATTTCTTCTTGTCATCAGTTCTCATTAGAAGAGATTTTTCTTCCAGAAAGATTCAGACCTTGACCTCAGTCCTTCAGCACAGTAATAACACATTTTAAATTTAAATATTAAACACCCTTGTTTTCAAATTAGAATTGGCAGTTGTTGATCCTGGGCAGCAATGTGCAGCAGTGGTTAGGCTTCTGGACATGTATTTAGAAGGTTGTGGGTTCCCGTGATATACTTGTACTGCTGTTGTACCCTTGGGCAAGGTACTTCAATGCCCAGTTGAATAAATGAGCCAAACACAAGTTTATATGGATAAAAGAGTCATCAAAACAAATCTTACACACTCCTCACTCACTACAACCCTGGGAAGGAAGAAAGCAACACATATGCCCACCAACACAGAACAGTGAAAACCAATCAAACCAATCTTCTAACAAATCTCAATTGAATTTCAATCTAGCAAGGATGTAGTGCCAGGCACAGTACAAACGTGGCCCTCATAAGTGTCCCAAATTCACAAGTGCACAGCTGTTTATAAGGAATCACTAACACATAGCGAGCGCTAGATGTCTGCCTTCACCTTGGCCAGCCTTTGCCGAACAATACGCCCATCCCCAGGTACCAGACAAGCCACACCTGAGCTGCAAAGTAATAAGTGTGGGACAGGTCCCTGAACTGTCGTTTCAGATGTCATTAACTGTTAATTGTGTGTAATTGTAATGAAGGGGGAGACAGAGCAAAATGAAAGCTTTGAATACCTGACCAGGTCACTGGGCTTCTTGAAACTCTTGGGGCAGTAGGTGCAGCGGTTGGCGTACTTGGGCTCTGTCTCCAGCTCTACCGTCTTGTCTTTGATCTCGCTGATGCGGTCCCTCTCTGCGGCAGACTGGGCAAGCACCTTCTCCGACACTGTGGCGTCTTCCCGCGGCTCGGCCTTGGCGAGCTCCGCCGTCTGCTCCTCGGTGAAAGTGATGATTCCCGTCCGGTTTCTCTTCAGCACAACCCTCTCTGCATTTTCCTCTTCCTCCGTACCCAAAACTGTAAAAAGCCGAAGACTGAAATGTGGCTATAAATTCTATCCATCAGGAACTCAATCTAAAATAGATGGCTGTCCAAACCGGGAGAAGAAATTCAAAAGTTAAGAATGAATACTGATTTGTCCATATTGAAAAGGCTCTCTTTAGTAATTGTAAAAGGATCATACTGAAGCATGACCAAAAGGCTTGCTTCTCATTAAGATTTGTTTCCACATCAGATGCCTGGAGATGTTTTCTGATCATTCCATTCCTGCTGGGTGCACATTCCAAGGCAAAGCATTTAATTTGTATTGAGAGTGAAATATTGCTTGCTTGTTTTCATTTTCCACATCAAAAGGAATGAATTTCTTTTGAATAGCAGAACAGTAGAATTTTACAAAATCAGTGGCGCAGTTACCCTCAGAATTGTTTCTTCTTTTCTTTGGTCTTCCTAATTAACATACAGATACCAGTATTTCTGTAAATAACTAAGCAAAATGGTAAATTAATGGAAAATTAATTTATCATTTAGATACTAGCTAGGCAAAATATGCATATGGCTTTTATTTAGCTGTTCAGCACCAAGCTAATGAATCATAATTTATCCAATCTTTCTTATGTTAAGGTTATCGTGGATGCTGTAGTTCTAAAATAATGCAACCCAGGTAATTTCATTATCCTTCTTTATTATGTTATAATTATCTAGAAGTAATCTCATAACATATTACTCATGAGCTTACAAACAGTTTAAATTATTATGTACCCCAGCCTTACGCAATGGTTTGGAATTTAATCAGCATTAAGGTTTTGTTATCAACAATTCTATCAGTGTATTAATACGTTACTAATACACTTTTACACCTCCTAATATAATGTGTTATATTATTCGAGTCATTGTTTTGCACCTTATTAACAGACTGTGAGATACCTAACTGAAAATTAAAACACCGGATTTCCATTCCCAGCCTTTAAAACTGGCCAGTTTTAGTAGCCATTAATGGATGATCCTGGAAATAGCGAGACCCCCTCCGTCAGTCTGTGTGTATGTGGAGGGGTAACAAAACATTACCTCTGGGTCCTGCGATATGATCTTTCTTCATGTGTTTCCTGCAGAGCAGGGTTGTCCGAAAGGTCTCGTCACACATGGGGCACTTGAAGGGCTTCATATTCATGTGTATTATCATGTGTCTGTTAAGGCTGCCATTGGTGGTGAACGAGGCATCGCAAACATTGCATTTGAAGGCCTTGACACCTGAAAGGGGGAAAAGCACGCAGACACGATGACAAGAGTCATTGCGCACAAGAAGCCATCAGAACAAGTCAAAGTTGAAGGCAGAATTAAAAATCTAAACGACACATTTGTGTTCAGCCTTAAATGGCACTGAGCTGAATGTATTTTGGATTATATAGACCTTCTTGGATCAAATAGCGTTTTTTGTTATCATATCCTGGTACATAAGCAAATAACCTCTCTTGAACCTGATCTGCAGGCAGAAGAGGGAGACACAGGGGGTGTTTTTGGGAGTAAGATTGGCTGATCTCAGGGTATTTAGTCCTGACTAACATCAAGCAAGACACAGAGGGCACAGACATACCTGAAAGTCACTCAAAGCCTAAAAAGCTGAGCTGAAACTGGGCTGTTCAGAGCTACACTAGCTGTGAGCCTGCACTTTCCTCTATCTGTTCCCTAGGAGCTGTAATGTGACTCAACTTCTTCTAGCAGTGTCCTCTGTAATTATTCCTTCACACTATTTACTGCGTACTAATCTTTGAGCCAGAGGGTCAGATATATTTGTGAAAGGGAGGCCTGTGTAATATACGGTTTTACTCTTCAAGTAACTAGTATTTAAGTACCCTAATATCACATTTGTTTTTATTATTATCACCTCTGTCTTTATGTTTCTCTCATTTGTGGATGTGCCATTATACAGCATAGAGATTCAGACAGCGAGAAAGCTTGTCTGTAAGTCTATGCAAAGCACTGTAGTGCCCCCTAGGTTTCTTTTTGTACATGACAACTTTGAGAGGAGCCAAAACTGTGGATTATGCTTTTCTTTGTTACTGTTTTACTAAAGATTCAAGTATTGTCAAACCTGGCTCTGCAGCCTAGTTATTTAAGTCCTATTTTTTGTCACTTTTATATACCTTTTATGCAACCTTTAATAGTCGCTTAAAGAAGGCTCAACAGCCAAAATGTCGTCTTTCTTCTTAGTTTTAAGCACGGAATTAACCTTTACTTGTTCCAAAATAAGCTCATGATACAGGAATGGCTCAGAACCTCTGCTTTTATTGGCTATTGCACTGTTTTTATCCCAGAACCTCGTCTCGATCTCCAAGAAACTAAAGGTTACTCAATCATGTTATTGTGAAGAAACACAAACTGAACATGCCTATTCCAAAGGTACTCCTCAAAGTCTGGCACAGTCAAGAAATGAACACAAAGCTTGAATGTATTAGCTTTGAGTCTTACCTGTGTGTGTGTTTAAATGAGACTTGAGAACTCCAGCTGAGACAAAGCTTCGACCACATAGGTGACACCTAAAGGGCTTTTCTCCAGTGTGAGAGCGGACGTGCTGCTTCAGGTGGCTGGACTTCTTGAAGCCCTTGTTACACATTGAGCACCTGAAGAAATACACTATTCATTAGTAAGGCCTGGACTCCATTCTAATACCTTACATCTCTGATTGAGGAACCTCCCCAGGTTTAAGAAAATAGACCTCAAATCTATCAATTTGATATGAGAGCTCCCAAATCACTGGACTATAATAAAGACCAGGAACACCCGATAGTGCATAAAACAGACAAGTAGCTTTCCATTTGCACACATCACATATAACATCTATGGCCCTTCCTGTTTAACCTATGGGACGCACACAGAAGAATCTGTGTATAAAATTGCACTTTTCCAATGTCAGCTTTCAATGTTACAACAGTTAAGACATGTCAGCATGAATCATCTACATACAGGAAAGTGAAAGATGTGTCTTTGCATCCGCTGCAGTTTTAGGTAAAGTCTGACTTTCCAGCATCAGAGACTCAGAACCATCACTTCTAATCATGTGCTCATCAAGTAGTTAGTTATATATATTACCCTTCTGAACAGGGGACACTACCTCATGAATTACAGTATCTGGTTTTATGAAATACATGTCTTTGTTTTACAAAGAAAAACATTATCTAGCAAATTATGGTGAGTTCATTCAGAAATTCAAAACCCATCGGCCTTTTACAATCATTTAAATGTACTTAATTAAATCCAAGGAATAGTTGTAGACTTGTATTTAAAGAACCCCTATAAAAAAGCAAACCACCTATGAGAAAACAGTTCTAGTGAAGTATATTTGAAAAAACTGTAGAATGAAGTGTTATTGTTGCCTTAGTTTCAGACATTAACTTCACTGAAATAACTTATGGTGCTGCCTATCTGCATCACAGCTTCAACATAATTGATGTGGGCTGCACATCGTTCCAAACAATTATGCCTCCCACTGCTGTTCTATTTATGTGGCCTATTAAGAATGCTCAATATGTTCATATCCTGTGGCTGCATGCATAATCCATCATGCTAAATCATTCTGGATTTAGATGTGAATATTCTTTTTGAAGGCTTCTTGCTATAGGCTTTGCACCCACAAGGATAACTTCAAGTGCAGCATTCCCTAGTTACTGAGGTATGCATTGTGGACTTCACTCTTTGATAAGAAACAATAATCAGTTAACCTGGGAATGCACATATTCAAAAAGAACAAATGCATGATTCTGGGAAAAGTACAGAACCATATTTGCACTTTCTCTTCTGGCAGTAATACCTGTTTACAGTACCTCTGCTTTTAACTAAACAGGCACTGCTTGCAGCTGTGTGCAGGGTGAATTTTCTTTGTTTCAACAGGACAGACACACCAAAGACTCAGAACTAAGTAGTTCTCTCTGATGAACATTGAGGACTTTGGCATGTACAAAATGCAGACTGCACAAACCTAAAGCATAAAGATCAAAATTGTGGACCCATGTCAAACAATTAAATACCGTCACGTCTCTCAAGCAGAAAAACGGAGGATCATAAATCACCGTCAAAGACTTAACAAGCTGTTGCATATCACTCATGCACTGTTGTAGCCTGTAATTGTGTGTGTGTGTGGCAAGAAATCCAAGATGTGGCAAAAAGTGTTTTTTTTCTTCTGTTAAAGTATTTGTGTTAGGAGCATTCTGCTGCCAGATGTGAATGGTTGTCCTGACATAGAACATAGGAGCTCCTTGTTATTAGATGGAGAGGAGCTGAATATTAGCAACCATCTCCATATGGAGGTCTGCTTTTAACATCCTTAGATTGCGTGACTCATCCCCATGCCAGCAGCCATATCACCGAACTGAAGCTACACTGAAGCTAAGCAGGTGTGAGCCTGGTCAGTACCTGGATGGGAGACTCCTGGGAAAAACTAAGGTTGCTGCTGGAAGAGGTGTTAGTGGGGCGAGCAGGGGGCGCTCACCCTGCGGTCCATGTGGGTCCTAATGCCCCAGTATAGTGACGGGGACACTATACTGTAAACAGGCGCCGTCCTTGGGATGAGATGTAAAACTGAGGTCCTGACTGTGGTCATTAAAAATCCCAGGGCGTTTCTCGAAAAGAGTAGGGGTGTAACCCCGGCGTCCTGGCCAAATTTCCCATTGGCCCTTACCAATCATGGCCTCCTAATAATCCCCATCTATTAATTGGCTTCATTACTCTGCTCTCCTCCCCACTGATAGCTGATGTGTGGTGAACGTTCTGGCGCACTATGGCTGCTGTCGCATCATCCAGGTGGATGCTGCACATTGGTGGTGGTGGAGCGGAGTCCCCATTACCTGTAAAGCACTTTGAGTGGGGTGTCAAGAAAAGCGCTATATAAGTGTAAGCAATTATTCTTTAAGAGCTAGCTTAAAGAATAATTTAAACATACCTCATCTAGGAAATCTAAATTTAAACATACCTCATCTAGGAGAGAGCATAGCGTGTAGCAATGGCTCTCCTAACAAAAGGAAGAACGGCACCAAACCTGCACAAACCATGAGCAAGGTCTGACTGTTCTTCACTCTGTGCCAGATTGTCCACTCAGTACTGCAGAAAAGAATTACACTTTCAATCTTGTCAGCTCTAAAGCAATGAAGAACTGCTGCTTGCTTTAAAGGCATCACACTGTGTAATTTCTGGCAAGCAAAGGCCTTTGGAACCTATTGCCGCTGTCTAATGAAAAGAGACTTTTTTCATGCAGGTAGCTGGGTAGTCTAAAAGTGCATGTAAGCAGCCCCAGAGAAGCCCATCAGCCCTAATTTATGCTGCGTAATCGCAAAATCAGGTTATTGTCAAAAGATGAATTCCTCAGCCGGTACTGGGGGTCACACACACTGACCTGTAGGCCCTCTTGTGGCTGTCATCGCTTTCCTCCTGGAAGTCTGGCCTCTGTGGCTGCAGCTGAAGGTCATTCTGAGGCGGCTCCTGAAGTAGACGACTCGTCTGGGAAAGAAATGTCAGTATTAACTGGTTTTACTTAATTTGATGAGGCATGTTTTAAATTATTATACATTTTATCTTTTAGGATGGTATTACTGTCTTAAGGACTAGGTATTGTAGATTCCTAGCACGTTTACATTCAGAAAATGTATGATAATGATGTGTAAAGACAAGCACATGAAACCAAAGTTTCCTGTTCTGGTGGTCTCTGAGGCTGCTGTCTGACCAATTGCAGTTAGATGACAGAGACACACCCTTCTGCTAAACCTGATGTGCTGGACGCACCAGCAGGTGTTAAGACCCCAGATACTGTACTGTTCAGATGCCACTGGTGTACGATGGATAGCAACCTCCAGCACAAGCTCCCGCACACCAGTCATAACACAAGCGCATTTAAAGGACTTTAAACTGAAACTATGTCTTGGGGAGATATATGACACTCTTTTTTAACCAAGATTCTTACTTTTCAAAGGTGAGTTTCCATTTGAAAGCCCCATGTAGGAAAGCACTACTGGGAAGTGATGAGATAGAGGCATACTCACAGGGCCCTTCCCTGTCACCCTTTCTCAGACTGACTTACCACCTCAGCACCGGAGACCTGCAGCAGGTTCTGCTGGTGGTAACTGGAGGACAGTGCCTGAGACTCCAGCGTGCTGGAATCCTGAAGCTGCTGAACCGCGGAGAAAGGCGGCTGCTGGGTGAACCCGTCCGCTATGGTAAAACCTAAAACGCGATACATTTGTTAAACATCCATTCTCTCTGATAGGGAATAGCTGACTAGAACTCTGTAGAGCAGAAGGATTAAGCACCATCGTTAAAACACTGACTGCTCAGTCACCTTCTTTAGTCAGGCCTCACTCAATGACAGATGCTTTTGTGCCAGAAAGTTCCTGTTTGGATTCTCAGAATAAAGACAAGGATATTTTGCTGCACCAGTATTTTTAGCAAGGATGATAAGTTTGAAGAGTTTCAAAAGAAGTTAAAGAAATGCTCTTTTACTTTCCTTTTGGTTTGTGTTTGCAATGGCCACTTAAATTGATTGTTGTTTTGTTTTTATTTTTGTGAATAACAAAGCTTCGACAATGACTATGGAGTGGAGACCAGCTTCACTTAAAAGTAAAAGATGCAAAGGAGAAAAGGCCTCACAAACTGCCATAGAGGAGTGTTTGTGGCAATAGTAAAAATAATTCTTTCCACAAGTCAAGGGGAAGTTTAGCAAAATAATTTGATCTTTAAAAAGGTGAAGATGCTGAGGTACTTGTCCAATTAAAGTAGATAAATTCAGCATTTTCCTTTGTACAACAAATTTATAAAGCTTTCAAAAGTTTCAGAATACGTCTTTTTTAGAGATTTTGTGAAAGAACAGCCATGACTTATTTTTAATTTTCATAGTTACTTATAACCTCCATTCCCAAAGTGCTTGTATCTCTGGGATTCTACTATACTTATCATAGACGTTTTTGAGACCGGGCAATTAGTAAATATGTTTTAAAAAAGATATTTAAAAATACAATGAGAAGCATCTTGCATTGTATGACACCTGCAACACCTGCTGCATGTTACAGATCTTGTTGATGGCTGATGGATATAAATCAATTCACCTGATGGTGCAAAGCCTTATCAGTGTCTTGTCTACTCTGACAAGGCCTCCAGCTCTGTCTGCGAAGGTGCAGTTGCAAATCATTTTATTTTCCACCTTTGTATTTTTAACACATCAGACCTTTTTTATACAATGCAGTACAAAAATGTTATTAAACATAAGAATAATCTAAACTGCTATTAGATACTGGAACAACCTCCTTTGTTATTAAATAAGGGAAAATTCTCCATTGTTATCCAGTACTAGAACAATGTCATTTGTTTGTTAAATACTACAATAAGCTTTTTAATTTAATACTATTAATCACTCCCATCAGCAATGCGAAGTGCACTCCCAAAATGGCTTCTTTTGCAAGCTAGCACCACAGATCGGAGATACAAAATCTGTATTTCAAACCTCATATAAATATTGATTATTTAAAACCCAGGCTCCAAAGGTGACCTAGCACACATAATCTCAGAATCTGAAGCCAATAAACTTTAGTTTCGTGTTATTTTTTTATGGGGGGGATGAGCGCATCTTGAATTGAATCTGTATTTCAAACCTCATATAAATATTGATCATTCAAAACCCAGGCTCCAAAGGTGACCTAGCACACATAATCTCAGAATCTGAAGCTAATAAACTTTAGTTTCGTGTTATTTTTTTATGGGGGGATGAGCGCTAAACATTTTGATGTAAAAAAAGAGTAAAACTTTTTTTTGACTCCTTTTTGCACTGGAAAATTCTAGATGTTTAACGTTTTCACGAGGTGTACAAACATATACTGTAGCAGGAACAATTCAGGTTGGTCTTTTTTCAATGTGGAAAAGAAGAGAAATTTCCTTTTTTTGCATTTAGAAGCTGCTTCCTTACGATAACACATATCATAGACTAAGACACCCCCTGGAAAAATCAATAAAGGAAATCAGAAGACAAATCCAGGCATTGATTAATATTGCTTACTCATCTCTAAAGATATTCAGTAGGTACACAGCATTAATCTTTCTGATTTACCACAGCTCTCACACAGAGCCTGGCCTGGTTTTGATTCTGATGTATGATTCCTGATAAACATTAGCCTCCCTACAGCAAACACAAAAAATGACAGAAAGTCAAATAATCCTATAACTCATTTTAACAGATGAATCCACATTTGAACGTGGATTTTGATTTATTTCCCCTTGTTTGTGGTGTTTGAGAAGAAAGAAGGGTGAGACAGTCAAACCAGACCTTCTTCACTGTGAAGAACCCATGAAAAAGGTTTAAAAACTGTGGACATCAATCATCTCTTATTGGTGGATCTCCTGCTTCTTTGAGAGAAATAAACTACATTGCACTATTGTTAAGTGTTACAAAGTCCTTTTAGAATGTTTTCCTCTGAAGAGCAAAAAAGAAATTCAGCTAAACTTCTAACATTCAATTAAAGGAAACACTCCATTAATGAGGATAATTACCATTTGAATATGCTGATATACAATACAGTGACTTTATCCTATGGGTACAATGCAAACATGTCATACAGAAGGATTTTAGGAGACTAGGATATTCCACATAAATATTAATTATCATGATGTGTGAGCACTGAGCCTGCAACTGATTATAAGAACCAGCAAGAATGTAATTAAATTAGCAATTGAATAAAATATTAATAGGATGCCTGCCTTGTGCATTCTATCTAGCTTTTCTTTAAAGCAATTCATTGCATCTAAGTGGGAAAGTGGACCTGCATTCAAAACGTTCTGCACATCTGAACCAAAGTACATAAAGGGACATTGTATCACAGAAAACAAGGATGCTAGTTAGCAGTCAGACGCTAGCAGGAGGTGGGGTTATTACAATTTTTGCGGCAGTGCAGAAAAAAAGCCATTGCAAATAAAAAAAATAAGGCTGGTATAAATTGTGTGAGTTAAGAAGAAACAGGCAGTCTTGATTTCTGTTTGTGCTTAACCATGACAAATACTCCAACTACATGACCTCTGGAGTTCCAAACAGAAGCGATAAAGGATTCTTTTTTTTTTAAATAGCAATTAATCTCCTGAAAAAACATTTACACAACCACACACCAGCAATAGACACCAATTAAAAAGTAGAAAAATGGAAGTGAGGCTCAGGGTCTGAGGGGCTGGTTTCATACAGTATATGTGTTTCTGTCTGGGTCCTAGCCTACCCACAACTCCCCACACCCTCACACCCACACCCTGACAACTGAGAGGTATTGTCTTGTCTTCATTAGTAAAAGACAAATGGCTGGCAGACACTGATAAACAATGCTCTGTGAACATTTGAAAAGCATTCTGCTGCGTGCATTTTCTTTTTTTGTCTGCCAAAGTATTCCAATAAAAGTGTTTCAAAAAGGAATTACCTGGGCTTTGTGTACGTTTCTGTGCACTTGACATCAATGTAACTCCAGAATAAATGAGGTAAGGACAAATTTTAGCTGATATATTCATATTCTCATTCACAGAAATGTCCAGGAGAGTGAAAAGTTGAAATCTGGGGAGGCACCCATGGCCAGAATCACTGACAAATTTGAATATGGTGCCTTGCAGATTTTGCTGACATGTAACTTCATACACTTTTAAAAGTATTCCGTTTGATTTATAAAAAAAATTCATTTTAAAAATGTGCTATATGTCATATATAAATTAATTAATTGGGATAGAAAAAAAGTAATTTGCTATATAATTTACTAATCTTACTGAAAACAGTTGTAAGAGAGGTTGTAAGGAGCCATAACAAACATGTCAAGATGTGTGACAGTACAAATTTGCCAAGATATAAAATCTTAAGATTCAATAAAGACATCCTTGAGGACTGACTTCCAAAAGCTGGTCATATGTGGTTGGACTATATCTAGGAGAAGAAATATACACACAAATGAAAATTTAAGCAAAGCCAAGTATAGTAGCTGTGCTACGCAACTGAACATGATTGTTACCTTGGGTTAGTGCCTGTTGGTCAAAGGCTTGCTGGGTTATGGCCTGCGGTTCAAACTGGCTGATATTCTGAGGTAGAGCATGCTGGGTTGTCACAAAGGTATCTACTCAGTGGACGACAGAAAAAAATGTTAACAATGTCCTATACAGAGCCACAAACACACCAATCGCTTAGTAAAAAAACAGACATTGATTCTATTTTTATTTTAAGTACCACTATAATGACTGGAAAAAACATTTACATTTGGACAAAAACATTCAAATTTATTAATCAGCTACACCTTTATGCCCCTCCTAGCTGTCCTAGAATTTTCCCAACTAATTATACAGTATATTGCAGTACTGCAATATTTGTTCTCTGTTCATCAGCTATGGAGTTATTAAAGGAAAAATAACTGTTTCTTAGTTGTCAGAGGGCCCAAAGAAACAAACAGAGATTGTAATGTCATCCATCATAGTAAAACACTGTACATTACATTGTACTGACATTTCAATGTGCCATGTGATGTCACACCCATCACAATACCTTGCTATATGCATTAAGGAAAGATATTGCTACTCCACCTGGGTTATCAAATGATATTGTTTCCAAATGCTTTCTGCCTATTTACTGCTCTCTAATGTAGTGTCTTCAAAAGAACTGTTACTGTCATTGTTCAATACAGCAAAGAGATACACACCAGAGCATATGTTAGCATAAAATAAAGTTTACAGTTTAACCTCATACTGAGGAATTGCAATATTTAATAATCACCCACTGCTTGAAGCATATTCTGACCTAATAACAATACCTAATCACAGCTTATGGATTTTCTGAGCCCCTACAGTACATCAAACTGGGCTTTTGGGTCAGACACACTTGCTTTGCTTGAATTAAAAAAAACAATATTGCATTAAACAGGATGCAAATTAGTTTTTTGCCCTGGCAGCACTTTAAAAAGATGAATGATGTAGATTATTTACTTGAAACAGTTTGGAATTTTTTGCCATCGTTTTTTGGTAATTAATGACTAACATGTTTTGACAGAAAAGTAAGTTTCAGCAGCCTCCTTAAGCATTACAAACAACCCACAGCAAGGCGGGTTCTATGTTAGAAATCTCTACCCATTCTCTCTAAAGGCTTTGGTCATCTGTTCCAGGAAATATGCTGCTACACAGCTCTGTTTTAGGAAGAACAACAGGTAGATTACACAATATTAGTAAATGAGAGAGAATATTTAAATGTACATCTGATATTATAGTTTATATGAAGAGTACATCTGATATACTGTACATCTAAATGCTTCACTTCTGCTTTTGCAAGAAGAATCAACATGAAATCTTTATTGTGTAGGTGATTTTCAAGTGAGTGTAAACCCCCAGAGCATTGTTTAATTTTCCTTTTCTGCCTCTTTGTTTTATTAGAAGGACGATTATCACTCAAGAGACCTTTAGATGAATAATCAATTTTCAACCAAACACCATGACCTTTAATTAGCAGAGAGAGAGACAGATCCTGTAGCAGGAAAAGCTTTCTCTGCATGAAACACTGAAACTCACTATTAATATCAGCATATTCCTTGACCATTTTTAGTATCAGGTAAAACAAAGCAGAAACCAACCTACAGGTATATGCAATTAACAACCTGCAAGTGAACTGTCTGAATCTACACTTCTGCACAAAAATATGATATCTTGCCAAGAGAGGTTTGTAATGTTACATCCACTTGTCCCGTCCCAGTCATAACAAGCTAGAGAAGAGACTACTGTCTTTTCCTGCACATTAATAAGCAATCACCTGCAGAAGGTATTTTGTAAACAAATTATATAAGCAATAGAACTTAATGTTTTCCCCTTTAGAAAATGCCACCTTAGCAATATTCTGCCTGGAAAATCTATCCATGAAATTTAGGCCAGATTCTCTTTATTATACCACATCTTGAGGCAAACAATTAACCAGCAAACCATAGTATTAAATTCGGGGCTGCATGGAGGTCTCCCCATTTAAGCTTTTTTGATACTTCAGCTGTAGGGAATTCAAACTGCTCAGCTCAAATATTCGTAACACAGCCAAGCAAAGAAATGTTTAACAAAAACCTGACCTCTCTTTTACAGAACATCCAGTAAGTCCTGAAGATGCTGACTGGTGAGATTCAAATCTTTCTGCACATACAGATACAGCATTGATTCCCAACCCTGATCCTGAAGGATGGTTAGCTAAAATAAACTAAGACCCCAAGGTTTGAAACCGTTCCCATTACCAGACCCAGTATGGCTTGAAATGCTGTATCATAGGTCACATGAGATACAGCATTTCAAGCCATAGACAGACCTCCAGCTGATTAAGACATCATTCAGGTTTATAAGAACTTGAATGTGGATATTAATTACTGTCATTTAGCCAATTTGTGTTCTTTTCACAAATTCTCTCAATCAGGTGTGGAATGTAAGTAATTAGACCCCTTCAGAGCACAGAGTGTCCTTTTCCGGTGCGAGCATTTGAGACAGAACCATTCCTAACCATATCTCGGTGTCATTAATTGTACCTATTGACAGAGAGAAATAAAGAAATCTTTTTATAAGCAGGTTGAGGAGTCAACGAAAGAAGCTCAGTTCGTGGAATTTCTCCTCAATAGCACACCTGTGAGTTTTTTAAACCAAAAACAAGCCGAAAAAGTCTAATGAAGAAAGAAGCTTAATGAAAGGGATCAATAAGCTTCTATGATTAATAGCTCAGCTGGAACCAAAATCAGGAGACACAGAGATCCTCCAGCTTCAGGATTGGGAACTACTGCTAAATCCCAGTTAAAAACAACCCAAATAACAGTGGCACTCTCTCAGGTTTTGAATTCTGTGCATTTTATAGATTAAATAAGCTCAGAAATAGAGAGAGGCTCTCTACAGATAAAAACTTCCTATGTTGCTGCAAAAATACTACGTGGCTGCAGACGCATCATCTGGTGGAAACTGGGTCACAGAAAACTAATTAAAAGTACTGTGAGTGCCGGGTTCTTAATTACAATAAGGTCCAGGCTTGCTTCTAGCAATATAATTATATAATCATATGGACCATTATGTCATCATTCTTGCCCAGAATTATCCTTTGTGCTATTTATCTAACAACAGGCCCTCAGAACCATATAATAACTGTAATAAAACTCACAAGTTTACAAACTGTTCTGCTGCAGGTTGAAATTCTTTCCACTTTATGTCTACCCTAATTAAATTCAGTTTAAACAAAAGAAACAGTCCATCACTCCTTTTCATAAATAATTAAAACTCAGAAAATTCACTAGATTTACATTTGCACAATATTTTTTTCAAATGAGCAGCAAATTTCACCTCTGAGGATTTCCAAAAATGCTGTTTTTCTATTTATATTAGCAGATGAACACTAGAACATCAAAGAACATTTGTGCCAACATGTACAAGATATTTTATGTATCCGAATATCTTTATAGCACTCTCTTACTACTCCTTCCTTGTCTCCCTCTACAGTTAAAAGCCTGTTCAAGCCTGAATGTATGAACTGGAATATAAGAGAGCAGACATGTCTGGGAGCTTCTTAGGAGCTGTAGTGTTATTTTAATGCTCAAGGTAAAGCTTTGAAATCATTTAGTACAGATCTTTTCAACACTGATCTTGCAGTTCCAGTATGTCCGCAGGTTTTCCAGATCTCTTTAAAGCAGCAGCTGAACATTCAGAAGCTGTTAACTTGGTCAAATCAATCCAGTAACTAGCTGATTAAGCTTGCTGAGCTTGGAACTGCAGTGAAATCCCCAAGACACATCGGCTCTCTAGGGCAAATACTGGACTCCCCTGGTTTAGTGGGTATGGGTTTAAGGACCTTTTGCAAAAATTAAATTATAACTCTAAAAACAACACTGCTTAGCATTTACTGTTTTTGTTTGCTCACTGCAAGTAACAATTCTTACTTGCCATTGCAAGTGCTGTCATTATCTTGAGAGTCTTGCATTATGCACAGTCAAAATACTCATAATACTTCATAAAAAACACTAATGTATTAGCTTTGTTAGTGCCCAATTTCTGGATGGAAAAAACTCTACAGCATTCCACACACACGTTAAGCTACCCAGCCAATGGTAAGATGCATTATACTGTATAACAACGTAGTATGATCTAATATTTTTGTTTTTGTGGCCATGTCCTACTGATCAAATGAACTTTTATCTTAAGGAGTCGGAAAGATACAGAAATACTCCTTCAGGTGTCTACCTTCATCCTGCACCAGCGGTTGGTCGCTCAGCTGCTGCTCCAGGCCAGTCTGCTGGGGGCCAGCTACTTGGGGCTGGCTGAGCCCCAGCATGTTCTCCTGCTCGGAGCCCACAGCGGCGGGCTGCTGCAGCTCGTCCCCCTCGATCTCCACCTGAATCTCCGCGCTGACGGCCGGCGGGGCCATGGGGTCATCCAGAGAGGGTGGCGGTGGTGGCTGCTGTGGCTGCTGGAGCTGCTGAGCCAACTCGTACCTTAGGGCAGAGACCACAGTACATGGCCAGTCAAACACCACGGAAACAGCCCACCACCAGTTTCTCAATCCCTTGGCACAGAGGTGTCCGCTCCTGTTCCACTTTCTAGGTCTTTTTTAAAGCACCAGGACCTGAACGGCCAATAACGATGTGTAAATTCCATCCATCCATTTCTAACTACCTCATTCAAGTAAATGTTACAGAGGAGCTGGAGCCTATCCCACCAAGCAATGGTCACGAGACGGGATACGCCCTGAATGTTTAAACCCAATTAAACTGATAATGAGCTGTTTTAAGTCATTAAGAGCTGAGCTAGAATTTAAGTCTAGAGATAGTGTTGCTTTAATAGTGTCATAGTCATAGTGTCATTTTATTTTGAGTGAGATACAAAAATTTTACTCTGTGTGCTTAATGGCCAACAGTCTCTTCTAGTAGACTAGATAATGAAAGCCACCTGTAATGCTAGCCAGCAGAAGATAGCAATTGTTAAAATGGTTAATAGAGAGATATTTAAAAAAAACCTTAAAAGGCAGGGTAATGACACTACAATCTCAAGCCAAGGTTATTGGTCCAGTTCCTGGAAAGACTGTCTCTCCTGCTTGTTGTTTCAGCTCTTGGATCCAGCCAACAAACACTTTAGCTTAAGGAACTGTGTGCTTAACAAGGTTACTTTAGTTGTTTTCATGTGAAGAACAAAAAACAAATTCCAGTGTCAGTGAATTAGCTGAGATCGCATTTTTAATGAAACCTGGAAACTCAAGGTCTAAAAACACTTGGTGTAAAGGAAGCTTCCAAAATAAACTGTATATGTTTTTACTAAAAAGGTTTTAAATCAGATCAGGCTACAGGTAGTCCTGCCTTTAGGCATTTTGGGACATGGCCAACAGTTCTGAAAAGCACTTGATTTGAAGAACATAATGCATTTTCTTTATCCTCCCTGTGCTGGGGCAAGGTTTGCAGGTGATTAACAACTGGGGTTTTTATTAATTAATTAGGAAGGTATTAAAGGTGGTTCCAATATCGAAAAAAAGAAGACAGTGATAGTGTAAAAAAAAGGTGAAACAATTGAAGAAAAATGTTTAAAGTTCTTCTTCAGCTATTATGATAGCTTCTTCAGCTATCATAATCTATTAGATAAGTGGAGTAAGAGATGGACTTTAGACATCACTTTTACAGTCTATTCACATAAATATTCAAAATGCTTTTCTAGTGAAATTAACAACTAATTGACATTATAAAGACATAGTAATGTTCTAGAGCATGCAATTCAATACCATCTCAAGAGAAATGAGCACACTGTCACTAATAAAATGTACAGGAAAACTACTAATAATGTATTTTATGCTACCATAACCACATTGTGACAGTCACCCAAACTCACTCAGTAACACTTTAATCCTTCCACCCATTTTCTAACTGTTTCTTCCAATTCAGGTTTGCGGAGAAGCTATCCCGGCATGCAATGGGCACAAGGCAGGGTACACCCTGGATGAGATGCCAGTCCACAGCAGGGCAGACACATACAGGTAAGCACAACAGAGTCAATTTTCCCTGAAGACAATTGACCTACCAGTATGTTTTTGGACCCCAGGTCTGGCATTGAACCCAGGGCCCCAGCTCTGCGAGGCGGCAATGCTAACAACTACTTCACCTTGCCGCTCACAACACTTTAAATTAAATGCAAAATATAAAGAAACCCAGAACCATCAATGATCTTATATTTCACATGCCATTACAGGAACCAAACCAAGACTGCCTAGCAGAGGTGTTGGGAGTACCAACCTATGAGTTTTCATATGCTTCCTGCAGTTTGGAGAGGACTTGAATGTCTTCTGGCAGTAAGGGCACATGTAGGGTCGGAGGTCACTGTGGGTCGTCATGTGGCGCCTCAGGCTGCCACTGGTGGTGAAGGTGCTGTCACAGATCAAGCACTTGTAGGCCTTCAGTCCGGAATGTGTGCGGATGTGGGCCTTGAGAACACCAGAGGAGGCAAACCCTTTACTGCACTGCAGGCACTTGTACGGCCGTTCTCCTGTGTGCGATCTGGAACGAAACCAGAAGAAACCAAAAAAAAAGGTTTGCTGCTGGCCCTCTGTGCCACTTTAAAGATTGTAGTCTTCCCATCAGGCACCAAGACATGTTTCTTTTCACTATTGTTAACAGTTAATAACAGTGCCTTTGAGCAATGAATCAAACGTCTACCTTTTCTTTTTGAGTTTTTTTATTGTAGCATTCATTCCCCCAAGCTGTGAAATGAGAAAGCCTTCTGTAGAAGGTCTGGTATTTTTTTTTACTCTTGTTGTACTGTTATGAAACAGAAAGAAGGAAGACGGTGCTTCATGTATCTGTAAGTGTTTGTGTCCCTGTCCTTTAGATGTACTTGTGACAACAGTTTCTTAGAAAAGGGATTATTTAGGATTGGAGAGACACACCACAGTATTCTTAAAGACTAAAATGTAATCTTTCACACATCTAGATTTGACCTTTAAGAAATAGCATGTTTTCCAATTTTGTTTGAAATGGGCATATATCCAGAGATGGGAAAGCTTAGGGTGGATGAGCATCAGGCACACATGCTGGAAGTACTTATAAGCAATCAATTACTAAAAATAGCTTCTCAGATTTATCTGTGTATCACAGCCTGAGATTCCCGACACCACTCACTCCTTTCTGACTGGCTGAGAGTAATGCAACCTGCTGCAAGATCACACTGGTGTGCACAGTAAGAAGGTTCACACAACACAACACTATTGAATTTAATATATCGTTAAAACATGATGCACAGTGTGAACCACTGTTTTAGTTTTTACATATGTAAGTATGTAGCTCAGGTGTTCCCAGTCCTCATCCTTGGGAACCATACACCTACTGGTCTACATTGCAGCAGACTAAACCAATGACCAATTGGTCTGGTTGCAAATTTTATTTTCCTCCTCAAAGGCTGGAGATTTTAAGTTATTTATGAAATGTAATTAAAGGGCAAGCTCCTCTGACTTTCTCTGAAAACAATTAAAGAGTTCAAATTAAACTTATTATTAGGTCTATTAATGAATCGTTTATTTAACTGAGCGCTCAGATGGAACAAAAACCATCAGGTGTGGGGTCCTTTGGACCAGCATTGGGAACACCTGGTGTATGTATCCCTTTGAGCCAAAGAGATTCTCTTTTATAAATAGAAAGAAATAAAATGTGACTGAAGTCCAGTTGACTAAAGGGAATATAACTGTTCTTTGCCTACCAAAGCCTACCTTTGGCTTCATCTCACAAAATAGAGATAGTTAGGGGAGGATTTGGTTGTTTTTTGGACTGTTGTCTCATCACATGGACACCTTACCTGACGTGTTGTTTAAGATGGCTAGATTTCTTGTACGCTTTGCTGCAAAAGTGACACTTATAAGGCCGGTCGCTTTCAATGATGTCTAAATACTGTTGTAATGAGAGGCTGTTGCGAGGGTTCTGGCTCTGTATAAGACCTATGGAGAAACAGAGAGACAGCAACTGAGAGAGCTCTTTCTTCGTCTTTTGAAACTGCAGATCAAAAACAAAAAAATAAAACAAGTGGATTTTTATGTTGTGTGTACACAGATAAAAAAAAAACACTAAAACACCAGCATAAAAGCTCAGTGAAAAGGAAAACAAAGCCCTTAATGAGAACTAGCTCTGACAAGAAGGTGAGCCATGACTCATTGAAGGCACAAATGACTTCACTTCTAAACATCTAACAAAGTGCAGGTCTGGGTGTTTTACTGGTTCCCGGGGATGTTTTGAACTTCAGTGCATTTATTATTGATGCTGGTGTTGCTGAAAAGCATCTTTTTAACATTTCCTCAAGGGTTACAGCTTTTCAGCTTGGGAACGTTTAACCACGGTATGAAATTCACAGTTATCCATCATGTTGCTCTTCTACTTTGTTAATAAAAATGTGATTTGAAACACATCTTTATCAGCTTAAATTTGTCACGCTTATGTAAATGATCAAATCGAAAATAATGAGCTCACTCAAGCAGTGGAAAACACCTGCTACATCTTGATTCTAATAACAGTTTAAAGATATACATTTGCTTCAAAACATAACTTTCTGGGCAACATGGAGCCCTCTGTCTGCTCTCTTGACACACAATCAGCAGTCTGCAGTTTTTGCCAATATTTCTAGCTTGTAAACTTTTCACTCTGGATGTATTTCTTTTTATTGACTCTAACTAATGATCAATATGGACCACAGGGTAGACGCAAGAGTGTGAGGCTAAGGAGGGACTAATATGTTTTGGGGTGGCTGAGATAGAGCAAAGAATTTCTACATCAACATTTTCCACATTCCAAGGGGGAAAAATGTGGTCCCTTTAGGTTCTCCCTATGCAGTTTGACATTCTAGAGCACTGAGGTTCCAGATTCTTGCCCACTGTGTGGATGGTAGTGGGGTCACCCTTGTTCTGTTTCTACAAACCTAGAAAGCGGAGTATTTTTTGCCTGCTTTCCAGAGGCAGATTGAATGCTCTGTTAATTTCCATTTTTTCCTTTTTTCGTGACATTTCATGCCTGTAAATGATAAAATGCACGGCCAGGAATACTTTCAGGAACTTCAGAGTATCCTTGTCCTCTACAGGACCGCTTAAAGCAAGCACATGTCTTCATTTTAATGAAGCCTTGGTATGCCTGTCATATTCATCCTGTAATACCCTCAGGAAGAGCAACAGAACACTGGCTTCAAAAGAAGGCCAACAGCTTTTGAAAATCAAGTGCTGATTTCACCAGGTCCCTGACTTTATGCCCACTGAAAAAGATTTAAAAAAAGGCATACACTGCTATTGTTTTGTGACAGAATGCCAGAGGCTGGGCAGCAATGATCACAATTTTTCTGAAGCGAAGCTCTGTTGAAATTTTTTCTAACGTTTAGGAATTATTGAATGAAATTATACTAATTCTCCCTTTATCAGTTGACAGTGCAGCTAACTCCACAGCTTTATTGCTAGAAAATCGTGACTCATCTATCATCTTAAACCTCCAACCAAATGATCTGACTTGAATGTCTTTGACATTGGTGAATTCCAATTCTATATTTCGCCGTTTGATCTTAGGTACTTAGCAATAGGTTGCACATGGCACTGTGCATGCTCATTATTCACCACCCCAAGTATAAAATCAGCTGGACAAATCAGTGCAGATCCCCCGTCTGAGTTCTTCACAGCTCTCAGTGACCGTTACAGAGACTCTGTAGTCTGACGTTGCTTCTTTATGGTACACTTCATGCGTTTGAACTTTAGTGCCTGAACACATGAAACCCTGCTCATGATTTAAAATACAAACACAGAGAAAGTAGTTTCACTTCATGTAAAATAAGTAATCTATGCTATTGCTGTTGATATATAATATACTGCACACAATGACACACAAGCAGACCCGCAGAAGAACAGTTCGCTCTGCCCCTTACCTAGGTCAGTGATGAGGATGGGCTCCTGAAGAGGAATGTCTGGCAGAGGAAGGCTGTTCTTCACCACCCGGATCTTCTGGGGCTTGCGGGGGTATTTCTGCTTCTTCATCTGCATGCTCTTGAAGTGGGAGGCAATGTGAGTCTTCCTGTGTCCGGATGTACGGAAGATCTTTTCACAGTGGGGACAGGGAAACGGCCGCACACCTTCAAAGAATTCAAAGTGTCAAACAAATGCAAATCAAAATGGAACAAAATGAATGCGTGTTTTCTATCCACTTGGAAATGCAACCTGGACAACAAGGGGACAGCTTTTTTTCCCCCCATCTTTATACAGAGGCACATTAATTCCTATATGGAAAACTATAATTGACACAACAAAAAAGCAAAACAAATAAAATTCCCATGCAAATGTCCAATAGTCACCAATCATCAATCAGCAGTAATTCAGAATTTGTATGGCTTCAGAAAAATGGAATACACAACAACCCACAATCCCAAAATCAATAGTAATCACCAGTAGCATTATAGTGTGAAAATCCCCTTGTTATGTATTCACAAACTAGGGGAAAAAAAAGCAATTAGCAGCTACGTTTGGGATTAACATAGTCAACTCCAAAAACCCTGTGCATTTTAATTAAATGCCTAAAAATACTAAATGTTGTCATATTATTAACTAATTTACTGTGGATATGAGTCATGGAAATACAAGAGAAACTGTTCAGGTTTACAATGTGCCCCTGATACATTTAACATGAATCCATTAAGATGTATGTTTCTTTAACATGGATGCTGCTGAAACGTTTATGCTGGTCTTAGTACCCCGGCTTTGTATAATGTGTCAATTGCACTCACTTCACATGTTAGTGATAAAATACCTCTGAGACTCATACAAACAATTCTTGATGAATCAATTAGTGCATAATTCCAGCTTTATCTGGGGAACACTTTCACTCAGTGCCACATTCTATTATACAGGAACCAAAGCACAAAATGACACATAAAGGTAATTTTTCTCCATTGGCAGACGAAGCACTTGGCTTGGATCTTTATACAGGTGATAAATTACCATGCACCGATGATCTGAAGCCTCCAGTCCTGAAACAAGTTTAATGCAATTTCAACATCCAGTCAAGCCGCGTCATCAATCGCAACTCTTAATTTAAAGTTCAAAGGGAAAGAGAGACTGCGGCAGAACCTTGATGAATGGATTGCTCAAAGAGTGCCCACATCTTTTTGTGGCCCTGCAATGCGGGGACTTGTGGTGTTGCATTCCTCGAGCCCAGCCCCCTCCCATCAACTCCCTGCCAAGGGAAAAAGGAGGCTCAGAGCTTCTGATTGCTCGTGTTCTGAAGCATCCAGCTACACTTGAAGGACTTGCCTTCAAGAGAGAGAGGTGAGTGTGAATCCATGTGCCAGGGTCACGACCAGAGAGGTGCAGGGCACAACACCACAAAGACAAGCTGGCAGAATCAGACTGGTGTCCATTGTATCAAAGGGGCATTCATCTTGTCATTCACCATCTCTGGTGGGTTGTCAAGCATTATGGGAGTACACAATAGCTCAAAACAAAAAAAAGTAGACCTGCTTCCTTTCACATTAATAAAAGTTTAGCTAGTCAAGTCACTTAAGTGAGAAAAGCGCAGATGGAAAAGCACACATTTTACAAAGCAGGCAGACAGCTGAGGTATCATGGAGTAGATTTCTGATGAAGTATATTTCTGCTGATATAGAGCCAAACAATAAATCAACTGTGTTATCTACTTCACCTCATGAAGACAGACCAAAAAAGAAACTGATAAACTTTCAATTCAATCATGAATGAAATGAAACAAATACGTTGTTGGCTTTATCACAAGATTTGTGGCAAACTCCCAAGGATAAAGGAAGCAGTTACCCAGGGGGTCAGATAATGTACCTGTTAAACTCAGTCCTGTTTTTCTGGTTTTGTACTGTTTGCAGATTATTATTTACTCCAATGTACACATCAGCACTATATGCAGCTCAGCACTTTACCCCCCAAAAATGTCTACAAATAGGAAATTGTAGCTGACAGAGGGACAATCAAGTCTGGACTTTTGATCTTTGCAAGATTGAAGATAAAAATTGAAAGAATTCATTTATTGTTTTTTTTTCCATTTTTCAACAGAACCACTTTTTTACTGTTGTTTTCTTACACTGTGTTAATACTTTTGGAAGTAAAAAGAACAAGTATAAATATATAAACACCAAGCCATCTCCCACAAACACCCATCCATTTTTCAATTGCTTTATCCAATACAGGTTTGTGGGGGAGCTAGAGTCTATCCTGGCAAGCAACAGGCACAAGGCAGGATACACCAGTTCATCACAGGGCACACACATGCAACAGACATGCACACACTCACAGGAGGGCCAATTTTCCCAGAAGTCAATTAACCTATCAGTATGTCTTTGGACTGTAGGAGGCAACCAGAGGACCTGGATGAAAGCCACATAACCCCAGGGAGAACTTACTAACTCCACACAGACAGTACCCCAGAACTGAAATCAGGGCCCCAGTGCTGTAAGGCAGCAATGCTGACCACTGCACCACAAAGCCATTCCAACCCACCCCAAACAAGTAAAAAAAAATATCATTTGTATCTTTATTTTGAACAGCATGTCATGGAAAGCAGTTATTAAACATGAACATCCTATTCTGCGGTCTAATAAAAAAAACAGGCTCGACAATCACCAAAGCAATCACTGGAAACTACTGGAAGCACCTTTTTAACTAAGGAGCTAATTTGATTGGTAAAAAAGTACTAATTACACTGATGTCAAAAGAGTGATTGCACTGTCAGATACTTGCATGACTCAGATGAACAAACGGCAACATGCATAATGGCAACAATTCAAAAACAAAGAAAAAAAATATAAGTTTTAAAAAAGGTTTTCTGTATTCCTGTGCTGTTTCTGAGTTGGAAAGTAACAATTTCTAAAGTGTAATTATGAATCACCAAAATTAAGCTAGAAGATGATTCCTTAGTTGAGTACTGTAAACTCCTTGCATTAAAGATGATTAAGTTTTACATTTGCATTATCCTTCATACAGATGTCTTAATCCTTTCCAAAATGTGGATGGAAATTACACACTTCTTTAAAACCCTGAAAGGAAAATTATGTTCTGTGAACACTGATATATCAAAAGCTTAACATTTTCAATCTCTTCTCTACAGCAATGTTTAGGTGATTATGCAAATAATTTGAGTTTTTTTTAATTACTGGTATTTGCAGAATATCATGAGTGCCGAAATTAGCTATGTGTAGGTAACTTAGAATCTAAAAATGATAGCTAAGTCAAATTGTCAAATTTCTTAACCTGAAATTGTGAAATGTTTCAAATGCCCATTTCAATGTCGTATAATTTCGTTTAATTTTAGAATTTAGGAAAGGGTCATGAAACAATAAACAACACCAAATAATGTAAAAAATCCATAAGAGTTTATACATATTAACAGCTGTTTAAAAAATAAAAATATTCCATTAATCTGATTTTGCATGTAGATACAAAATTTAAAAATATACCTTTATCCATGCATGGGTACTTATACAGTATGTTCATATAGAAATGAAATGCCCTTACATAAAACTATATACAGTAAGCACGCCAATATGAGAGACATAGCATAGAAACCATAAAAATTACTCTAATCTCAAGAGAGAAAAAAAATAAAACCGAATAACTGCATCTTCTGTCAGGTTCCATTTTCTTTTCTGGCACTGGTACATGTTGCTTTCTGATAAGTTAATTCTTAGTATTTGGTATATTTAGAAATAATATCTAAATATCTGACACAGTTTAGGTGATAACTGTAGTAATAATCTCTTTCTGAATCTTGTCTTCTCTGTTTTTTTAGCAGCAGTTAGGTTTTAGGCTTCCACAGGAGCCATCTGTTCAATCTGGGTTTCCCAATAATGGCTCCAGGGAACCTCCACACCTGCTTAGCCTTATTTCCAGCCCAGCTCTTTACTTAACTGAAGTAGCTAAACTAAACTAAGATAAGATAAGATCATTTTATTGACCATATACAATTTCTCGCATTAGGAATTATCTTTTCGCATACCCCAGCTTGCTCTCCATGAGACACAGACAGGGAGAGAGCCTGGGGTCAGAGCGCAGAGTCTGCCATTGTACGGCGCCCCTGGAGCAGTTGGTGTTAAGGGCGTTGCTCAGGGGCCCAACGGAGTAGGATTCCTCTGCCGGCCGCAGGATTACAACCGGCAACCTTCCAGCCACAGGCGCAGATCCTTAGCCACAGGGCTGCCGCTCCGCCCCAAAAAACTAACTAAACTAACTTTGTAACCTTCACTGAACTAACTTTGTTTCATTTGAAAGCTGGAAATTTTAAGTTACTTCAAACTCCAACATGTTTTAAGAGCAGAAAATGTTAATTATGGTTTCAATCATGTAACTGAGGCCTCGGCTGGAACAAAAACCAAAAGATGTTTGGGGGTCACCAGGCTCAGGGTTACGAGCCCCTGTGCTAAACTATTTTTTTTCTTTATGAGCCAACGCTTGTGGACAGTGGAGAGCACTATGGTATAAAAGGAAACCATCACAAAGGATATAGAAGATGAAAGGACACTGGTACAATATAGTTCTGGTGAAGCGTTCTGGAGGTGTTGTGGTAAGTGTTGTGGAAACGTGGTAAAGAAAATATTAGTCCTAGAGTCCCAGGGCAAATCAAAAGACATTTACAGAATTTCAAGAGTTTTTCCAGTGAGGCGCATACCTAGAATTTCACACGAGGCAACGCCAAAGGTCTTCTTCAGTGTTTTCAGTTAGGGTTGGTACATTTAATAGCATCAACATGAGGGACAGGTGATACCTGAATCAATTCAATTCAATTTATTTTTATATAGCGCCTTTCACAACAAGGGGCTTCACAATGCGAGTAACCATACGTTTTGTGAATACAGAACAGAAGACCAGAAGACAACGGAGGAGAGGAACCAAAATTCCTTAGTAAGGAATAAATAAAAGTAAGTGCAATAAAAGGCACTACAATCCAAACAATATCCAAGATAAGCAAGAAAATTGATTCTATTTTTGGGATATTTTGGGACCTGTGATGAACAGAACTAGAAAAGAAGGTTATTGGAAGCGATTTGTGGGGGGTAATTTTTCAGAACGATTCTGGTGTTCACCTAGACTGGAGTTCACCCAGCTTGCGAAGGCAGACAGTCAGTGCTGGCACACAATCACCAGGCTCCTGCCAACATCCCATTACTGCCCAACTCTTTGCTAAGTAGCCCCTGAAGTGCATTCCCAGAGGGAAAAACATTTTTCTCATTATTTCTTTACCTCATTTATCACCACCAGCAGTTATTATTAATCATATTTCTCTAGCGACAAAGCAACATTACACAGACTTCAGAGGTGTGTACTGTGGTTGCTCCTTTCTTCACACGACGCCTGCTTCCTGCTCACCAAAACCTGTACTTGCAATTTTCTTTTCTGTCTTCCATCATGGCAATAAATGTAGGAAGGTAGAACTCCAAAAGTGTGTGTCATAATCCTCTCAAAAAGAAAGTTCATATGAAATGGAGCTCAGATTTTCCTTCTTTTTTTACTTTATTGCTTGTGAATAATGCCACTAACGTGACAAAAGGAAGCATGTGATTTTTAGCTTTTTCTGGATTTGAGTTTACCTGAACAAATGTAGCACAGACACACAATTAAAGAAACATTAGACCACAATGCCCCATCTTTTGTGTTGTCATAAAGAGAAGCAGGTAGCAATTTCACATAAGCAACTAGGACGTCCACCTCACCTGAGTACAGAGTATCTTCACGTTATAGCAGAGCAGCTGGACTGAGCCAGTGAGACAAAGGACATTCCTCTCACCTGAGTACAGAGTATCTTCACATTATAGCAGAGCAGCTGGACTGAGCCAGTGAGACAGAGGACATTCCTCTCACCTGAGTACAGAGTATCTTCACGTTATAGCAGAGCAACTGGACTGAGCCAGTGAGACAGAGGACATTCCTCTCACCTGAGTACAGAGTATCTCACGCTATAGCAGAGAAGCTAGACTGAGCCAGTGAGACAGAGGACATTCCTCTCACATGAGTACAGAGTATCTTCACGCTATAGCAGAACAGCCAGGCTGAGCTGATTAAGAAGGGGCTCTCTTACCTGTGTGCAGCCGCAGGTGCACCTTCATGCTGCCGGAGGTAGAGAAGCACTTCATGCAGTACTGGCACTTGAAGGCCTTGATGCCAGTGTGCGTCTTCATGTGCGCCGTGAGCGTGCTCTTCACGGCGAAGGCGCGGAAGCACTGCTTGCACTTGAAGGGCTTCTCGTGCGTGTGAATGCGGATGTGGCGGACCAAGTCGCTGGGCTTCTTGAACTCCTTGGAGCAGTAGGGACAGACATGCCACCGGATACCATTCTCCTCCCGGATGGAACCTACAGCAGTAAAGACATCATTGAGTTCTGCGAGCAGAGAGGCCAAAGAACAAAATTTTTGCTCACATTGTACTGCTAAAGATTACAGTAATTATACAGAAAAAGAGCTGACAAACCAGGGCTACAAAATCCAATAGTGGATGCTTTTATCATGAGGAACTGGATCACTAGGTGCACTATGAGAAAACACTGCTTTAAACACAGGTGAGAAAGGACTACTGTGAAATCCTGCATGAATCAGAACATACTTTAAAACAAAAAACAAAGAAAAATCAAGGTACACATTTAGAATTATTAAATATGTGACATATATATATAATTAAAGTCATTATATATTTCATATTCTTAATGTGGACTAAAACATAGGGACATTAATTAGTATAGCCTCATTGGACATGTTCTATAATAAACTTACGCTTGTAAGTCTGCTTGAATTATTAAATCCCTCCTCAGTTACTCTGACTAATTGCTTAACAATAAGAATTGCTGTTTAAAATTTAATAATAATAATACTTAATGTAATCAGGCAATATGAATATTAATAATAAAAAACAGGTAGTTATGGTTATGAAAAAAAAGCATCTTCAGAAGCACTTAATTGTAAGTAATTAGTAGCATTTATCAAAGTAAGATGCTAGTATACTGTCACTAATTACTTTTATGTAGCTTGCAGGAGGCTTTTTTCTAAACACAACTTTCTCAAAACTGCTAAAAGTTTGTAGAGTCTTATGGATCAAAAGAAACTAACTTTTGCAAATAGGCATAACATTATTTTTACATGAATTCAATAATTATTGTTTACCTTGGGGCAGAAGTTTTGTACGGAATTATAATTCAATTGTTTTGAACACTTCTTCTTAACACCTTTTAATTCTGCAATCTGTGACAAAACCTCCAAACAGAATTTAATTTTAATCACAGTGTTTTTTTTTTTAATACACCTCTCTGTTTACTGAGAAGACAGCACTGCAGGGAAATGTGGATTAATGAAATCCTAGAGGCTACAGATTTTCATTCACTCTGCAGTGAGAGTCAGACACCTCAGTGGACTTATTAATTCTGCCTTGGTCCTCAAAACTGCATTATTAATAAGGCAGTGCGAGAAGCTCTGTTAACAAGAAGGCATTCTTGACAGCACTGATAATAATAAATATATCTGATGAAACCCTGGGGCCCAGTTGATGTACACTTTTCTTCATGGAAAATAAATACAAAATCTTTGGAAAGACAAGTAACTTCAACACCTCTCTTACTTGCAACCACAGGGGCCTACTTTATTTTTCAGTTTATATGCATAGACAGGCATATATATTCTTAATATCATGTCTGTTAGAGTGCTGGTTCTGTATGGCAGAGACCCTTCACATACTGCAAAAGCCCCAAAAGGGAGAGACTTCTTCACTCTGTCTGTCCTGCAGAAACGGGACCTGTTGCCCAAACCGAAGTGTGGTGAGGGTCAGGTGATCCCGCTCGAGGTTGTTCACAGGTGCCTGAAAGGACTAGAAGACAATGTCTTCCCGGAGGAATAAAAAAAAGCAAAGTAGAGATCGTCTATACTGCAATGTTTCACGAACAGCTCACCTGGCATTTGCATGGGTTTTTTGTAAACACTCTTCTTTTCCTTCCGAAAGGCCTTGTCTGGGCTGGGCTCCTTAGTAGGGTCGAGCTGGACAGGTGCAGGGGAGCAGATGGGCTCCTGGGCCTGGCACGGGGCTCCCTGGGTTCTGCTCACCACAGCAGTGCTCTGGGTATGGGTCTGCACTGGTATGGCACTCAGGCCGCTGTTCTCCAAGGCTTGCTGGAACATAGACAGAGCAGCAAAGCTGTGCTCATACCTCACCCCTTTGGAATGGAAAACAAATCTGAAGTCTGCAAACCGTACCCCCTTCAGCTATTCTAAATTGCATCACTGATTTCCGAGCATTTCCCAAAAAATATTTCAGGCAAGACTTTGCCGGAACCAGAATTTCTGTTTTTCCATCCACCCATTTTTTAACTGCCTTATCCAGTTCGGGGTTTGTTTTGTTAATACTGTTTGTTTTTGTACGAGAAAAAAAAGGTCTCACAGACAGTGGTTAATGAAATGGTACCCTACTATTTATTAATGCGTTTACGAAATTTGCAGTTTTGGTATTTAAAAAAAAAAATTCCATCCATTCATTCATTCATTCTCTAACTGCTTCAAATTCAAGGTTGCACGAGAGTTGGAACCTGTCTTGGCAGGCAACCGGTCCAACATGGGATACACCCTGGATAGGATGCCAGTCCATCACAGACAGGCACACATTCACAGCAGGGCAAATTCTCCTAGAAGCCAATTAAACTACCACTATGTCTTTGGAGTGTGGGAGGAAACCACAGCACCTGGAGGAAACCCACGTTTACACAGGAAGTACATACAAACTCCATGCAGACAGCAACTCAGGGTCAGATTTGAACCTAGAGTCCCTGCACTGCAAGGCACTAGTGCAAACCACTGTGCTACTGTGCCACCCAAATTGCTGTTTCTTTCCCACACTGGGAAATACTGGTAATCAAATATTCTTTGATTATAATCAGTTTCACAGAAATCATGGAAAACAATAAAAAAAAGGCATGCAGAGCAACGCAAGAAGAGACATGCTCCCAAACAAATCAAGTACAGCGCTCTCTTTACTCTAACAGCTTCATGTTAGCGTGATCTGCTTCCCTTTTGTAGCACTGCTCTCCCCACAAAAATGGCGGAGCCATGTGCTAACTGTGGGGTTATTCACTATGACAGTACTACAGAGTACAGGTGTAGTTTAAGTACTGTAATGGTTGTGTACAGGTAAGGCTGTGTGTGCCCTGCAGTGAACTGGCATCCCACCCAGAGCATTGGCATCCCATCCATATAAAGCTCTATATGCTCTGGGATGGGCTCTGGGTTGCTGCAGCCCTCACCAGGAATAAGCAGCTTTTGACAGTGGAAAAATGGATAATACTCAAAACCTTTGCAAAGACACCACTTCAGGACCCCAATTCCATGCCAGTAAGCTTGAATGAGTTTTAGGTACAAAGTTTTATACAAAGCAGAACAGCAAGAACCGTATGATGAGATTGAGAGGTCTGAAATATTACATCCACTGGTGTAGATCCACCCCTGCTTACCATTGTCTGCATATAGAGAGGAGATTGTTTAACAGCCTTTAGCACCTTGCCTTCTTTAGAACAAATATTTACATTAAGCCTAAGCAGTTAAGTAGTTTTAGACTTCAGAGGAAAAAGTTCTCCTCTTTATGTGTAATGTTTACTATAACTTTGTTTTCATCTGAAGATTTTTTCTTTAATAAAAAGTAAGCCTTCATTTCCTACAAAAGGCTTCTTTTAGCAGGTGCATCACAAAAATGTAAGAAATTCCAAGAATCTAGTATTAAGCCAGTGTGAGTGTCGAGGATGCTGGTCGTCACAGCTGGGCTCTGCCCGGGGTGTATTCTGGTGTTAGACATGGACCACAGGCCGTGCTTTTAATGAAGTGCAGTCAGTGAGTCTTTGGACCCCGATCTAAACTGGGTGGCTAAACCACACTGCCAGTCATTACTGCTCAGTTTCTCTTCCCAAACCGCAGTTTTATGCTTTTTGCAAGTCCGCTCCACAGTGTCTTCCTTCAGGTGTCAAGGTGTGGAGCGCCACAGCCTGTCTGCTTACACACAGCTTCTCTCTTCTGTCTCTGGTACAATCAAGCAGCCAGGCAGCCTCTCTTTCTCTTTGTGTACCACAGAGACCCCGTTCTCCCCAGTCAAAGACAACAGGACAAATATTATAGGTTCCGCGATAAATTAAAAGTGGTCTGGACTGATGTTAGAAGATTAAATTGAGATTTGCAATTTTAAATTCTATCTGAAAAAAACAAGTACATTACTTATTGTCAAAATAGTTTTGCTTTTCTTTAAGTTAGAGCAACCTGAAATAAAACCAGTGCACTTTTTTCTTGACTGTGCAGTACTGTTTATCATCTTACTGTATTAGCCATGCAAGCCTAAAGACAAGCAATATATCATCTTTTTAAACGATAAAGTTTTGGAATGCTGCATGAATTGTAAATGTGAAGCACAAGAACATAAGATTATTAATAAGAAGAGGCCATTCAGCCCATCCCTTGGTTTCTAGAAACTTTCAGGAACTTAAGATCATATTCTGCTGTTTTCCTTTAGCAACATGACTCGGCCAATCATTCCAGACACTCCGCACTCTTTACATAAAGTGTTTCCTGCTCTCTCTCTCCTAAATTCACTTCCCTGTAACATCAAATGTCACTCTGTGTTCTTGTTTTACTGATGTCCATAAATTAATTCACTGGGCTGACTTTGTGAGAACATTTCAAGTTTAGAACACATGTAACACAGATCTCCTTAACCCATTAAGATTAAGGCTATTCTACTAATTGACGTACAAACAATAACAAATTTACATATGTAATGTCATATGACAGTAAACAATAAGCCATAGAAATGTATACAAAATGCAACAAATGATCCTATTTTCAAAACTATTGGATTATTTTATATCGATGCTTAAAACGTTTACTTATAATTCATTAATAATTCTTTTAATTTACTGCCAAAGGATAGAAATGAATCTTTTTAACTACAGTCCAGATATGTTTGGGCATAAAATAAATAGAAATTCTGAAAAGATTTACTTTTTAAATATACAAAACATGGAGCATGACTGAGGATATTCTGACCCTGTCCTATTAGATCAGCTGACTGAGAATTTCTGTTCTAAATGCAGGAATTAAACAAATGCATATTGATGTGAGAACTGATAAAAAATGAGTGGAATAACCACTAGATGAAGGAACATCTTTTCAATGTGTAGTTTCCCTGTTGGAGTCCTAGGGTGTTATTTTTTATCATTTCTCCTTCTTTGTGAAAGACAATCGATGTATATTTCACCTAAACCACTCTCCATTCCTGCCCAGGATTTCCCAGTATGTTAACAGCTTTAAGGAGAACAGAAAACCAGAATTTGTTTGTGCTTCTTTGCCTTTGTCCTTATGTTATGGGAGGTCCTGGGATATAACTGGCACATGCAGGATTTTCTTTCAGACTTATTTACTTTGAAAATGCCAAAAGCACCATGTACATTCCGCACCCTGTTGACTTTTGAAACATGCCAGCAGTTTACTGAATCTGCAGGCACAGCTTTAATACCAGACAGTCAGGAATTTTACTGATCTGTATTACTTTTCTACACCTCACACTGAAACTGCCACTGCGAAGCAGCAAGATTTCTGGACCACTATCATTTGCTCAAAGTAATTTCTACCTACAGTATGTCTGAAAAGCATCCTTTATCCACAGCATTTCATTTTCATAGCTATTTTATTTTTATTTTGAACTACAGAATCCAGTCTTCTGTCTAGACAACAGCGCATTCCATTATATCTCTTACAAAGATTTTCACGATCTGTAAGTCTGACTTTTGTAACCTTCCATACATACCTGATGGCCAGAGCAGGAAGCCAAAGAGACAAAGTGGTTTTTAAAATGGGCTTTCAAAACAACTCATGATATTCACAAAAGAAAATAACTACGATGAATCAAATAATTAATAGGACAAATCTGGCAAATGACATTCAAAAGACTTAATCTTCTGCAGCAGTCTGAGAATTCTGCCGAAAGGGTCTGAACCCAGATTTGACATTCAGTTTTTTCTTTCTTCTTATACAGAGTTTATTTCAATAACAAAAATGTTCTGCCATGCATGATCAATGACAGATAAAAGATGACTAATGTCAATTTAATGCCTAGGTAGGCCAACAAAGATTATCTGCAGTGTCTCCTGGAAGCCTGGGTCTGAATCCGATTCTTGATATACTGCAGCCCATTATCTCTTGACAGGGGTGTTAGTACCTTCTAACCTGATCTCATCTTATCTAAGAAGAAAGACTGGGCTTGTTCATTAGTGGGACACAAGACCTCAAGGAACACCAAACCGCTCTTCCCTCTAAAGTAGAATATCCAATGACCACGTATGGTAACAAGACACACTGTGCTGAAGGAGGCTAAACCATTGTCCTGTTAACCAGAGGAAGGGTGCCCTGACTGAATTCCACTCTGGATGTTAACAATCAATGGGTGAATCAACTTCAGCTGCTGTGTAGTGAGGCTGTTGGTGCAGAATGGCTGCTATATTTCAGTGGTGGATGAGTATAGGGCCTTTCCCTTCTTATATGTAAATCACTCCGTCTTGAAGACTGGTCCAACCACATCTCATAACCCAAATCTTATTCAAAAGTAGGTGGTGTCAGTTATCAGGACAGAAGGAAAAACGAGGCTGGCATTGGGAGGTTTGAGATTGGTGGACCCGGAGGTGACCCAGGGAATGCAAACAAATGCCCCAGAATGACGACAAGGGACTCTGTTGTAATGGGTGGTGTTATTAAGATGTGATGTAATGGCATTGATCATAAAAAATGAGGTACAAACCCTACTTACCTGACTCAAGTGTAACTAACTAAACTACAGTACATCCCTGGTTCAGTTTGTGTTTTGTCTCTTTCTCCACATTTTGGTGGTATCTGTAACCCAGTTTTGGATCCTTCTGGATAAAAATCATATTTAAAGGAATACATCAAGTACAGTAGTGATATTAAACAGTATTAAACAGTCACACTGCAATGTTTGATAATGCATCTGTGGTATTAAGTACTGCTCAAAACAAGCTGCATAAGGCAACGATACTTAATTAAACAAGTCTGTCACGAAGAAGGTACCTGCAGGCATCACCTCTGACCTTCTGCACCAATTAATCTCTCAGACCAATGAACAGTGGAACAACTACAGAAACGTACAGCAGTGCAGAGAGTGTCATCCGATTTTAGCAAAAGGTATGCAGAGGCATCTGCTTTTTTATAAGAATGGACAAAGTTCGGATTAACCTTCTGGAACATTTCCACATCCCATTTTGGCTTTGTGCATTGTTCATAAGGCTACAGTACATGTGTATAAAAGCATTACCCTGAGATGCACACACATATACAGTAGAATGAAAAGGTAAGTGTAGCAGAAGCATGATGGCCTTTTAAAACAAAGGTATCACGACAAATTTTGTTATGCCTCACCAACTTGGTTTCAAAAGAAATAACAGAGACTTTCACCTAAACAATCTTTGGAACTTGGCATCTCCGACATTATTTTCCACTATTGCCCTTAAATATAGAAATATTATACTGCTATCGCCTTTTTTGACCAAACATCTTCTGAATAGCATGACGTTTCAGTTTCTTGACTATCAAGTCATTTTTTGCATCAAAACACAGTGTGTTTGTATTTTACTTTCAGGTCACATGCCACTCCTCTATTTCTGTGGAAAGTCAACAGCTAAAATGATTTATATTATCTCCAATGAAAAGATAAAAAGGTGTGTTTCATCAGAAAATCTCAAGAAAACAAAGAAGAAAAGAAAGCAGCAAAAGTGGATTGGGAAAGAAAAAGAAAAAATTGATACTGGCTTTCTGTGCTGTTGTTTCTCACCAGGGGCTGTCTTTGACAGTTACATCTTTCACATTAAGCATATACACAATCTTGATTTCTAGCATTTTCCAGGGACTTCATATCTAGTCAGCTAAGCTCCAAGGGACACAGTGAAGCTGGCAAGTTAATCCAGACCCTAAATGGCAACATAAATGCACTGACAGACAGGATTTTCTTGTTATTTTAATGTGTGTGCTGAAGATCTAGTGAGCCTGATAATGTCGTCAAGCTATATCGGAAAGAAATTACCACTGAATAAAGGCAGGAACACACTGTAGACTGTGTCTTAGATTACTTTCTCTGCAGAGATTTTATTTCTCCACTTTAAATGTTATGCAAGACAATATCGAAAATCCATAGTCACCTGCAGTTTATACTCTACTGTGTAAAACTCATCTGTGTTTAAAAAACAACACTTTTCAACATCTTGTACTTACGGAAGATAATCCCTTGCAACAAATGTACATGGTAAGCAAAAAACTTTTAATCTTACACTTCAATGATATTTAGGATTTTATTTAAAAAACTTTTCACTTTCTTGAAAAAAATGCAAAAAACATGTTTCAGACATCATTGTTTCATGCCTGTAAATCCAATCGAATTACAGAAAATGTGATTTCATACATTTTTTTTTAATTCCAGCTCATTTCCCTTTTGTCTGAATAAGCTTCTCAGCTTTTGTGGTTGTAGGCAAAAAAATAAAAAAAGGATAAGTTTATTCATGAGTACATGTGGGAAAAGATTAACAAAAGCCCTGTTTCCAGATCAGAGCTTGATAGATTTGAAATCTTTTCCTAAGGGGCAGTTTCAGAGTATCACTTTTTCCTTGTAATACCCTCAAAAAAACATGGCTGATCGTTCTGCAAAGTTAAAATAGGCTTTTACTATGCTGTCAATGACAGCCTCACAGGCAGATTATTCTTGAGCAGTAACATGCCCAGGCAATCAAACTGGCAGGCAAACGATTGGATTTTTCTGAAGTCTACTACTAATTTGTACTTTTTGAATTCTAAAGGTTCCCATACTCTGAAAGAGATCAGGACTTTGCCATTTCTGACAATGATGTGAGCATCCGGGGGAAAGCATTTCACTCTCAAGCAGGTGGAATGCTGATGAGGGCACTGCTCAAGTTCCCAGTAAAAAAGGCATGCAGAGTTAATTTGTCAAGATTTATCTACATCTACTTTTTGCTTCGGACAGAAAAGTGCCTTGAAGTTGTAATAGTTTTAAGAAAATATCAAGAACTGTAGACTCAGACTCTGACTCTGTATAAGTCTTTAAATGACAGAATTTGGCACAGTTGTGTTTCTCATATAAAGTAACTACATGAAATTCTGCACATACTTTTGCTTCTTTGCTAAAAAGTTTTAACACAAAAACCTTACAGACTGTAGATCCTTTGTTAATTCCATTCTCATAACTAATGCCATCAAATCTTGTAAGCATTTAACTTTTCATACCATCACACCAACGAACAAAAAAAGTTAATTATTCCTACAAAAGTACTCCTTTTGTATTCCTAACTACTTCAGAATAATCTCTTTTAGAAAGGAATTACTTAAAAACAAGCAATGTAGTCCAAGACAAAACTCTCTTTTGTGAATGCCATCCTAGCTTCTTCTTCCACAGATTTAATTAATGGCCTTGAGAATAATGATTCATGGTCTAAAAGATTTTCCAGTTGTGAACTTTTTTTTGTAAAATTAGAAGTCTAGAGAATTTTTTTAAGGGGCTATTTTCTTGAATTGCCGAGTGCCTGTGCATTTCAGCAGCTGGCTGGTACCCCAGGTTGAACAATTTGGTCTGCAGAGCCAGAACTGGCAGCAAAAGAGCACTCTTACCTAGCGGCAGACTAAATATGAGTAACGGAGGAATTTTTTTTCTCCCACCCTAGGGCGCCATCCTTGTCAGTGACAGGGGACGTGGAAGGTGGCCTGGTCTACCTGTAAGATGTCCTGGTTGATGCCTTGGTCCATGCTGATGCTCTGCACAGGGGGCTGTGCCTGGCTGTTCTCCCCGGTCACCTGCTCGGACAGCTCCAGCAGCTGCTGGATGACATCGGTCACGCCCTCCGAGCCCTCCACTCCGGGGCCAGGGGGCCCCGTCACTGCTCCCGCGTGCTGCTGCTGTGGGGGGGGGGGGGGGGAGACGTGAACACTCGTCAGGAGCTGGCGCGCAAGTGAAAGGCGCGGCTCTCCCTCTGACGTCACCACAAGAACTAGGCTCCAGCACCTCTCCAGCCAGCTCCACGCCCAACGGGACTGTGATGTTCTTCATAGGGTTTATTAATAAGAATAATGGCTGATGGGGAACAAAGGACAGCCTGCCACCTTCATTCTATCTTTAAGTGAAGGCGTTTTAACTGTGGTGGTGGACAGCAGCAACGGACAGAAACAGAAGCCGAGTTAAATATGTTTGACTGTGTTCAGAATAAAGTCACTGCACGCATTATGGTCTTCTGCCCAACAGGATTGGGTCTTATTGTAAAGATGCTAGAAGGGCCTACAGAAAAGCATTAGATGTCACAAAAGCAAAGCTGTGTTCATGGCTTTGAAGAAACAGCCTGCCCCAGGCAGAACTCCGCTAATGTTTCAGCTTGGGGATGAGAGCGACTGTTCAAATATACCTCATGTCATGGGATGGCTTGAATAGCTTAGCTACTGGATAAAAAGTATTTACTGAGTTTATGTATCCACACACAACATGGCTGAGCAAAAGCATTCCCTTCTTTAATGAAAAATGCAGCCTTGCTTTCAGCTATAATTAATTTTTCTGTATGTCACTCTATTTTGAATACCCTAATAAAAATGTATCTTATTAAAACTCAATGTCCATGTAAATCATAGGTCTGTATACAGATGAACAACACTGGATATAATGAAAGCCCATTGTTGTAAGTTCCTGAGTTCATGTTGTAATCAGATTTGCTCAGATAGACAGCCCTGTCTCTATACTCTACACTGCATAGGAGCTTGCTACAACAACCTTTAAAAACCTATTAGGTAGTATGTGTTCTATTATACCTTGAGTGGTGGCAACACAGGCATGACCTCTAGCTGTAGAACACTAAGCTCAAGACTACACTTCAACTTCTCTCATCCTTTATTCCAGGAGCCAGATCTGTATATCCCTGAACAACAGTCCCTTACACTGACATGTTCAAGAAATGACAGACTGTACAGTATGTACAGTATGTACAGTATGCCTATCTTAGCTTTAAAAACTGACTGTATACAATCACAATACTATAACAGAGCTGTGCTTTTTCACTGCAGCAGCCTTATTCAATCCATTTCTGAAAAGGAAACGTGATGTTTTCGTATATTAAAAACTAAAATCCTCCTCTACTAACAGGGAATAAAATCAAGAGACTCTCCCACAATTCACTTGAACTTCTGGGACCTGATGGAACATCCTCGCTCCCAAGAGAGAGCTTCCAAGATTTTCACCTCCCACTCCATACAGCCAAATTAGAGTAGCACCCCTCTGTCCAGACGTTTCTCCTTCCATTTCCCTCAACACTCAGAAAACTCAGAGTTTTTACTAATCCCAAAACACAGCTATATTTCTTGCAGTAGTTAAGACTTGCTATTCTCATTGGTAACCTGGTCTCCCTGATTCTGGAGGACACCAACACTCTCTAAGAAAACACAGAAAAGCTCACACTGTTTGAAGGTGCAGATTATACCTAACCTGTCTCACTGAACCACGTCTCTTCTATTTAAAAGTTTACCGCACCTTCTCTCAGGAGGAACATTTCAATTTGCTAGGAAGCCGACAACTGCAAATCCACCCAGCACAAACCTTTCAAAGACTTGCATCCGATGCCCTCTGTTGGCCGCCCCTGTGTAACCACAGCCCTCCGGGTAGTTTTCATTCAGATTCTACTGAGACACTCGGACACGCCTGCCACAGGCAGCACTAAAACTCCCACTATTTGATAGGAGGGAATGGGGTCCCCGTAAGGAAAAGACAGAAGAAAGCCTGCTAGCTAAAATCAGATCAATAATAGAGGAACACTGATTTCTGATGGGGTGTATTAGGGGTCAAGGAAAAAGCTAAATTTCTTCTGAATCAAATATTTGAATATTTCATTTTACCTTTCCCAAATGTCAGACACAAATAATATTTGATGCCCCCTTAAATAAGAACATTTCAGCCAAGGAACCAGCACTGCTGTAATGAGCTATACGCTCAATATCAGTGTTTCACTGTTGATTCGGAAAGACTTTTTCTTGATTTTGCATCCCATGAAATCTTGTAGGTGCGTGACTTCCCAGTATGGGTAATGTATATACTGTATATTATATACACCTCTGAGGAATTGCCTGGAAAGACCATTGGCTTTGGCTGTTGTTATTACAATGTGTGTTTGCCTTTTTTCTACATAAAACAGCTCCCATAAAACCCTGGCACTACATTAATGTTGGCTTATAAAACATATACGATGAACAGGAGTGTGGCTGCAGTCTCACCTGAGCTTGCTGGGAAGTCTCTATGATAGAGATGTGCATCTTGCTGATGTGTGCGTTCAGACTACCCAGTTTCTTGAACACGCAGCTGCAGTCCATACAAGGAAACAAGGGAACTCCCTTGGACTGAAAAAGGAATAAAAGAGGTGAAGACATTAAGCAATTAGTCTCTTAGTCTGTCATCACTCCCAGTCTCACCACTGTGTTAGGGCTCTTAACTGTGTCAGAAATACTGACCTTATAAGTGAGGAAAAACACACATCAACAGCAATACCCAGAGAAAGAAAAACCTTTTGAAAATTCATTTTTATACAGTATATACATGTTCTGAAATGAAAAATATGGATACCACCCAAAGTCTTGTCTTTATTTTCATCAGCTATTGCGGATATAAGTTATTTGTCAGGAGAAGAGCCAACAACTATCACAGCAGTTACGTTCCACTTCTTAATTCAACTTCTTTATGGTTAAGTTTATTTGTTACTGTTATTATGTCTATCCGTCAGTATACATCTGTCCGTGTAAGGGAGTGTGTGCATGAATGTCTGACAGCAAATGGAATTTGTTCGTGTAGATATGAGCAGGTCCCAGTGTATATCTATACATGCAAAGGAGTGTGTCTGTGCATTTGCATTTGTAGATCAAGCAGAGCACTTTGCTGTTGAGAGTCAGATGCACTTTGTGCTTCAAAGGATCTCTGGAAGCAGGGTTGTTTTAAGAAGCATCTCTCCCTGTCACAAACTAATGTTCTCTCTTTGCAAGGGGAAAGAGTGCTTGTAAAGGGTATGTTACAGCAGCCTGAAAGGTCAGGGTCCAATTCAGAGCTTTCATCTCTGACAGTCTCTTCGCCCAGCTTGTGTGAAGCAGAGTGGCAGAAGGCATCAGAAAGAGCACATAGTTCCATTAACTATGGCGGCATCCACTCCTTCACAGAGGGATGAGGTAGTGTTTTTACCGCTACTTATAGGGATTCAGAAGTACTAATGCTGGGGCATAAATATTTCCTTGGCTTTTTTCCTGATGCATAAAAGCATACTGTAGTCTGCCTCTGATATTCTGATTTTCTCTGATAGTCTCAGAAATAACACCATGTGCTGGACTGTGCCTATACCATTGGTGTGTTTGGGCCACTCCTATGGATGGTGCCAATCTGTACAATTTTGACACAGGAATATGTGTGTGTTTCAGTGAAGGCTGAACTGACAAAAAAGAAAATAATTTTGTACTGTACACAAGTTTTAAATGATAAATTATTTGTCTCAGGACAGTTTGAATAAAATACAGAAAGAAAAGTAAACAGAGTTGTAAATATGTCACTGTAAACAGGAAACATAGAACACGAGTTATAGCTACTGAATATGATATCATAAAACTAGAAATATTATCTCCTGTAATAATATTATATATTATCTCCTCATATCGACTCCTTACCAGTGTTAAGAGCCTCACTCGTTTGTTTGCTTTTTCTCAGTGTGAGGCTCAATTTTCAGTCATCCATTTTCTAACTATTTTAACCAAATCAGGGTTGCAGGGGAGTTGGAGCCTATCCTTGCAATCAATGGGTACACCCTGGATAGGATCGCAGGGCACATGAAGACACAAACACACTCACACCTGGGCAATCTTCTCAGAAGCCAATTGACCTACCCTTATGTTTTTGAAACTGTAGGAGGAAACACCCGGAGGAAACCCACACGAACATGGGGAGAGCACACAAACACCACGCAGATAGCGACACATTAATTTAAACCAGGGCCCCAGCAATGCAAGCCAGCAATGCTAACCACTGCACCACCTTGCCATCTGGCTCAATTATCAATGATTAAGAAGTACAAAAATGACTAAAGAGTGGGCATTGATCCCACATCCACCAGGGTCTGAGGTGCTCCTGAATGACAGCATTCTCAGGATGCCTGTTTCATCCTCGATCTCCAGCACACAGCTTTGACAAACTGCGTGACCTACTTCTTGACTCAAAAGACATTAATAATAGAAGAGATAATTATTACCCTTATTTCATTAGATGTGTTATTAATACTACTTCAAGTATTATTGTTATATACGTTCTGACACAAGAGGTAGATCCAAACTATTCACAGATGTGCAATTCTTATATTTTGGTGGGGGCCACAAACTCTACTTTCATGGTCAACCTCCCAGACTGGGTTATATTTTTTTTTAAAACTCATGCGGTGCCACTGTCTTTTGTCATTGCTTTTAAATTATGAATCATTACGGGGGAGTGAGGGTGGACTACAAGTGTGTCATTCTTCAAAAGACGGCTGAAGAATATTGCACATTACTTAGGAGAGGACTATTTATAACGAAGCACCACTCCAGGCTGTTTATAGTGGCTTTTTACTAGAAAACCACATTATAAGCCTTTTTACAGAGGAGACCATTGCTCACAATAGGAAATGTACTTTCATCATGGAACAGGGGACATATTTAGCACGATTCCATTATGTCCTCACTGTAGGAGTTATTAAACATGTGGCCTGCTTGAACAGGAAGTCCAAACAATGGAAGAATGAAAAGAAAATCTTGTATCTTTAATTACCCAAGACGCTTAGCGACACCTTGAGTGGGCAGAGAGCAGAACCAATCCTACTGCCATCTAATGAGTTTTGAATAAAAGTGCATTTTGTTTTCTATTGTGTTGTATTGACAATATACTGAGAGAGTGAGAAGTTCAACTGTCAGGATGCTGGGTTTCAGCACTCTCTGGCTTTGCTATACAGTAGGTCTGTTCATCAGTTACCCAGCCCATTGAGAGTTCACTCTACACCCCAAGTTGAATCCCAGTGTCCTTTGTTGCCGAGGCATGTAAAGCACAAAGGAACAAATAAAGGTTAATTCCATGCTGAAAAACAGAAAGGAGAGACAATGTGTCGGTTGAAGGAGACTCCACTGCTGAAACATTGCGTTTCTCCTGTCTGTTTTTCTTTCAAACTCATCAGTAAATAAACACTCCTATTTGCAGCCAACCCATGCTGACACAACTCCCCACTCGACCATGTGAAACACAGAGGAATGCAAAGGTTTTCTGCCTAACGGAAAAACCAAGCAGCCATCCAAGTGTTTCTGCACTCCCAAGTTGCATCCTTTTAAGTTTTTTTTTTAAGACTGGTTTTGTTCACTAAAACACTGCCTAAGGGCTTTTCTTGTCTTCTGGAAACCAAAACCTTACCAATATCCTGATGTGTTGTTTAGTACATTTGTGATTATTTGTGGAATCTGTGTATCGGGTTTCTACAGGATATGAAAACACATCCTTTGTGAGTTTCGATCTAAAGAGTTAAATGACAAATGTCTCTGTTTTATGCATACAATACATACAATACAATGCCCACAGCCAAGCAGGCAATGAAAGCCAATCATTCCAATATCAGTACAAAGGGTTCTGAATGCATAAAAATGAAATTAAACATTTGCAAAAATGTCAAAGTTTATTTTTGCATATAACGTTTCAAATTCAGGAGCAATAGCTACTCAATGACTTCACATCTCCAACCACAGCCAACCTGCAGTGCCAAAGTCTCACTCCTAATTTCAAGCTGTATACCCAAAAGGCTTCATTTGTGCCTTCTGGGAATGCAATCTTATTTCGACAAACCATAAAACTACACGTTTTACTATCAGGAAGCATATTCAAAAGGAGGTCAAACTCGAATATTCAAATTATGGATAAACAGATATAATAATATGTTCTAAGGACAGTCACATATTGACCAATGAGTCTGAACTTACTATATCACTCTTTAAGTTGTTTTCAAACACTTTCACCTTTTTAAGTTACTTAATAGACAACACTGATTTCTATCAGAATTTATCCATCAAGTTTTATCTTGGTGTAATTCTATTATAGGTCACTGATACAGTCACTGTTAGGTGACTACGGACAAAGGTACAGTATGTACCTTTACGCACAATGCGTTGGACTTTGTCTCTAGGGTGCAGGAAAAAACAACAGACTGTAAATAAACATGATGGACAGGCAGGGTGCCGTAAATTAAACACTGGAAAAATCTTTTGGGTAAGAGATGGAGGAGGGTAGACCTACCTCTGAATGGACCCTTTGTATATGTGAATGCAGGTTGCCCTTTTGTGAGAAAGATGCTGGGCAAAACATGCAGAAGTGAGGCTTCTCTCCAGTGTGTCGGACCATGTGAGTCTGCAGCACCACCTTCTGGTTAAATGCCTTCCCACAGTGTGTACATTTGTAAGGCCGTTCACCTGCAGATAAACAGCACACACAGACAAGGATTAATGCCTCAAAATAAAATAAACATTTTACAGATTAACTATCCTTTTTAGGACCTCTGGGTTTTAAAAATTAAAAGTGTTTTCTAATTTCCTTTAAGCAGGACAACAGAGAATAAATCAATGACCTAAGTGACTATGCAATTTAATTTGCGTTCCTGGGAAAGAGAGTAAAAGTCTATAACTATACAGGTTGTGTTTGGTTCACATCGTTAATGCTTACTGAACTTTCAGTGCTGGCTTGATTGCTGAATAACAGAATGGCACATTTTCCCATTAGAAAAAATGAAAATCCTGGATCTTGAGAGTAGGATGTCCTTGACACAGGTCATGTGGATTTTTTTATTTTATTTTAGTAAATTACTTTCAAAAAATGTAAAAAAATACCTCAGTGGCAAAATGCAGTAGTGGGAATTTAAAGTTAAACTGGTTTTGTACCAATGTCTGCTGCAGTCTCTTTAATTCAAACACGACTGCGTAAAACAAGTTTTTTTTAATTCACTCTTTAAAGGGAAACTGCAGTCCCAGATTTCTCAGGCAGACCGGTTATTAAATCTCAGTAACAAAATAAATTAATTGACTGCATAGAAAAAAATTACAAATTTCAAAATCAGCACAAAATCGTGAACTTTGTAAAAGTACCCTAAGTATTGTTGCAAACCCCTGGTTTTTGCGATGGGCAAGAGCAAGACATTGTTGTGATGTGTAAGGAATTGTGATGTGATGTGATGCAGCCCTTCCTGCGCGCTAGTCACTGTAATAACACTGTAATGTAATGTGATGTACGAGCAAAATAATTATAGGTTGTGCAACAGATACTGTATTTCACCGTAGAAAGATTCCAACGTAACTGCAGAGATAAAATGTAAGTTCCATTTATCAGCAAAACCCTCTCGAAGCCGAGAGCAATATTTCTATTTGATTAAATCAGATTCAGAACTCTTCTTGTTTACAATGTAACAGGGCCACTTCTTGTTACCAGAGGTTTTGTTGCCTCATTCTGAATCACAGAACATGGAGCTGTGCCTACCTGGAAATGGTGTCTATTTTGGGATGTCAATTGGAGGTTTACAAGTTACAGTGTACATTTTACTTTTATTGTGGATTGAAATGCACTCTTCAATGCCGATTCTTTCTAACCCGGAAATATACAAAAAGCATTGCAGTTCCCCTTTAACACTAGAATGTCCTTACTGGTTCTTCCTTTCACACTGGGCTGAAATCATCAGTAATCACACCCTCCTATTTGCTCAGATGTCACTTTCATTCATGGGTATGTGGTGTTAGCAAAAAAACAGAAACAAACGGAAATAGTTACTTGCAAGTACAGCAAAATTATTTTTACTGGGTAGCCAATTGACCTTTAATCTCCACTGGCAATGAAATAGAGAGATCACCATTAAATAAAAACTTAAAAGCACAGCCTTCAGATGATGATGATCATTTAGTTTCAGGCAAACAACAAGAGAGCCCTCTGGTGGTCAGTGCTAGCAACGCAAATCGCTTCTATTGCAGGTATCCCTGAGGCAAAATTAATCAAATCTAAAAAATAGTAATAATAATGCTGTAAAATACACAAACTTAAAATAGTTTTTAAAAGAAAAAAAGAAACAACGTTAAGAATTTATCTGTTGTGATTACTTTAATGGTCAGCTTGTGAAGACTATATCTTGTTTTAAGTATCTGGGTCTATTTGAGTCATAAGGGAGTTAGAGCCTATCCCAGAAAGCAATGGGTACAAGGCAGGATACACCCTGGATGGGATGCCCGTCTATTACAGGGCACAGATATGCAGAGAATCACACCAGAAACATTTTCCCCAGAAGCCAATTAACCATCACTATGTCTTTGGACCGTGGGAGGACACCTGAGCACCTGAAGGAATCTCACACAAACAGGGAGAGAACATACAAACTCCACACAGATAGCACTCCAGGCCCAGAATTTAATCTAGGGCACCAATGCCAAGCACGGCGCCACCGTGCCATTCCATACATTGATAAAACATCAATTTAAAAAAAACATGCAGAGATTATTTTTCTTGAGAAGGTTGAGGATCGTTTACATAAGCAAACACCTATTGGAGTTGGCCTACACAAGTCTGGCAAGGAGCGCTTTTAACATCTTTTAACATCTCCCCTCACTTTGGAAATCTCAGTGGCAGGTGTAGAGCAAGGCTCTCCAATTATAAACATGGGCAGCAAAATTATGGGTCGCAAACAGAAGCAACCAAACCACTTGTATACTAGGAGGGTTTGCAGGAAAGCAACGCCTCACACCCACTACAATCTCGGTTTGAAAAACTTCCATCTGGTTGACATCTTAGAGTACCAAAGGCTACAATATGAACATTTTTAAGAAGTAATTTATTCACTACCCTTTTAAACTCTAATGCCACTTCAGAGCACTTTATGGACAACGTATATAAGCATGTCACACTTGAATCTTACAGTATGTTTTGTGTACTGTACTGAATTGTTATTTATGTTGCAATGATAGTGTACGTCTTGTTAAGTCCACTGGATGTTTTATGTACTCTGCATTTGTTGTCTCAATAAGCCAAAGGCACATTTCCACTGTCTGAGGACAATAAAGTAGGATCTGATGATTGCTCTTTTTAGAATCAACTTATTTAGAAATCCACAATTCCTATAGGTCGGCTCTGACGAAGGCCTGCTTGGTCACACCACAGGCCCTTACCAGTGTGGATTCGGATGTGACGGACCAGCTGGCTGGGTTTTTTGAATGTCTTCCCGCAGTGCTGACACCTGTTTGTGAAGCCACTCCTGTCAATGTTCCTCTTGTAATTTCTCGATGTCCCAATGATTGGCCTAATGAAGAAAAATAGTGTTGTAAGCTCCTGTGGCACAACTGAAAGCAAGCAAATTTGAAAGGTTGTGCAGTGGAGTAGTGCCGTGGCTACTTATACACTTGTGAGTGAAGCATGAGTTACTCACTCCTGTCAGCACAACTTAAAAAGGGTAATTTAAACAATAGTGTCATATGAGGCAACGGGGAAAAATAATAGTTCATCATTGAACAAAATGATTTCTGTATTTAAGGTCCACTGATGTAAATCTAAATACGTTCTCATGGGGGGAAAATAGCTGGATCAGTGCTGCACATGCTTTTAGATAGGGCAGCACCCAGCAAATCTGACAAAAATCAGAAAACTACCATATGAGAAGATAAAGAAAATTCTGATTTTCATGGTTCACCTCAACAGTTCATAAATGTGTTCCAGACACTCGGAAGCAAAATGAAATTTAGAATTTTTTTTTCTGCTTATTTTCTGTTGATTACAACAAGCCAAGCTCATTACCCCATCTGCAAGTACAGGAGCACAGCATGACTTTCCCAATCCATCACTGCCTTCTGCTGCTTTCTGCCTAATTTGTGCAGCTGATCATTAATTTTCACAGTCAGCGGTTTCTGTTGTGTTTTCATTAACATCAGCTCGGTCAGTTATCAGCTACAAGGTTGCTGCTTAAGTGGTTTCAGTGTCTCATCACTCAATACATCTTTGCAACAAATATTGATCTTGACTTTTTGTCTAAAGTCATAGCAAGCTCTCAGTACTGCTGCTCTCAGTCCAAAGTTTAGAAGAGACTGGACTGGAGTCAGAACAGCTCTTGACGCAGTAAGGGATCCAGTACTTTAAGATTCCCGTGTGTCCAGTGATGATCCTTCGATTATGCCAATGACAAAAACAGCAGTATGTGTAACTAAGTTACTATAAAGGTGGTCTCTTTTACAGTAAAGTACAGGCAACATAAAAATGGCTTTGAGGCAGTACAGTGGCACTGTGGCTAAGGATCTGAGCCTGTGGCCGGAAGGTTGCCTGTTCATATCCCGCGGCTGGCATAGGAATCCTACTCCTCTGGGCCCCTGAGCAAAGCCCTTAACCCCAACTGCTCCAAAGACGCTGTATAAATGGCTGACCCCGCGCTCTGACCCCCAGCTATTCTCCCTGTCTGTGTGTCTCATGGAGAGCACCTTGGGGTACGCGAAAAAGACAAATTCCTGATACACGAAATTGTATATGGTCATGAAAGTGATCTGATCTTATCTTATAAATAAAACTGATGCCCTGATGATAAATGATCATTCCTAATATAGCAGCAGAAGATTCAAACAAATATACACCCATCATCCTTTTGGTCAGTTAACAATAAAATAAATCATCCAACCATATTTGGGTCATATATATGCTGATCTTGACTTTTAATGGGAGTCGTGGTCTTATTTCATCCTCTTTTTTATACAGCTTTCCCAGAAAAAAGTAATTGTTTTCAGAAAAGTTTCTTCAGATACTTTAGCAATGCCAGCCCCTGCATTAATGATTTATGCGTACATTTGCTTTAAATACTGTAGAGATACTCATTTTAACAGTCACTCCATATAATACCTGTGGTCACCAAAAGCATTGTTGACTTCAAACTAACTCTCCCCTCAGTAAATAAGGGTACGATCAACTGCTAACTAATAAAATTACATAATCTTTTCATTCCTCCTTAAAAAACATTGCCTCCAATGAACAGCTTTCTCATGGCACAGAGAAATGCAATGCAGCAATGTCAAAACGTTGTGTAGAAACACTGTATGTTATGTGTGAAATCTATAAATTTCAACAGTATGATTTTTGGGCTTTAAAAAGGGCTCCTCTATCCAGAACAATTCTGGTATTCTAGTATTTTTCTCAACACTTAGCTGCATCCCACCTCATCTTATAGTGGCTCTTCATGTGCTCCTTGAGCTGAGAGGAGATTTTGAACTCCTTGTTGCAGAGCTTGCAGCTGTAGACTTTGTTGCCCGTCAGCTCCTTGCGGTGATCCTCCAGGTGCATGGACAGCTGGCTCTGCAGAATAAACTCATCCCCACACTCAGAGCAGATCAGGTTCTAGAGACCAATGAGAAGGGAAGCCATTTCAGCACCCTACCTGCAAATGCGCAGCCTAACCCACTGTATATTAAGAGTAAACCTCACCTATTTTTTGTGGGAATATGGAACAAAGTAACCAGCTATGTCATAGAAGCTGATATCCTGGTTTGTTTCAAGAAGCAGCTGGATGAGAACCTCTGATCAATTAGATGCTAATTACCAACTGCGATAGAAGGGCCTGAATGGCTTTTTGACTCATTGTTTTTTTACCTTTCTAACGTTTGTATCTCTGTCCTGACTCTTTTGTGCTGTATGTGACTAGTACCGAGAAATGAAAACAATTTTCCAAATAAACTAAAAAATGACTTGAACAGCTCTGAATGCAAGCACAACTAATAAACTTTAAGAAAATGATGGAAATGGTTACCAGCTTCAGGAAAAGGAAATCGGGTTTAATTTTAGTTGTGACAGTTAATGGAGAAGTTGAAACTGGTTGATGAACATAAGCATATTGGCATCATTATTGACTCTAAACTGCGGGGACCGTTAGTATTAATTTTATGTCATTTAAGCAATTCTGAATACTGCTCATAAAATAATTCACTCAATGTAGATGTTTTTAGAAGCACATCTTTAAGAAACCATGTTAAATCCTTAGTAACAGTTTTGTTTCCCAAAACCATTTTTTCTTTAACTTTTGTGCCACTTCATACCACTTCTCCAAATCAGTATTATGGCTGATAGTATTTCAGCTTTTGGTTTATGGTACAATAATGATTTTTGTGCAGTGCTGGTAATCATATTTTGAGTATCTGTGGGAGGAACATGTACAGTACTTGCTGTTGTGCTCTCTAACTAGCAGTGCAGTGCTTTATGGTACACTGTATGTTGTTTATTGAATTAATTAAGTTTTTGTATTTTGTTAATATCGCTTGTCCATATTTCCTTGACGATAATGACACAATAAAGAAGAAATACATGAAAACTGGCATATTTCTGGCTAAGTGAAACTCTTTCACATCTCCCCCTCAAGGAGCTGATTAACGGGGAACTGCAGCCCCAATTTCTCAGACTAGTTATTAAATCTCAGCAATAAATTTAATTGACTATCACTAAATTTTACAACTTCCAAATTAGGTACAAAACCGTGACCTTTGTAAAAGAACAGTTTGATCTCAAGCCCCTGGTCTCTCCACGGGCGAGAGCAAAGGTTTCAGAGAAATGTAATGCGATGTGGTATTAGTAACGACTAATGTAATGCAATGTACAAGCAAATACGGAAGTACAGGATGTGTAGCAGACATTTTACCACAGAAATGTTCCAATATGTTCTTCACAAAAGAGTTAACAACCAAATTGTATCTGGCAGCAAAACTGTCTCAAAGTCAAGAGCAATATTTCTATTGAGTTAAAGAGATGTATTCACAAGCCTGCTTGTTTACAATGTAATAGGGCCAGTTCACCTCAGCTGATGTTCTGTTGCCTCATTCTGAAACACAGAATATGGTGTTGTGCATACCTGGAAATTTAGTCCATTTTGTGATGTAAATTGGAGGTTTAAGATGTTACTGTGCACATTATAATTTCATTGTGGTTTGAAATGCACTCATCAATACCAATTCTATCTAGCCCCGAAAGATAAAAATAGCGTTGCAGTTCCCCTTTAAACGTTACAGTGGCAGGAAACTCTGCTTGACAGATTTAAGGGCTAATTGCCTCAGTCAGTGATACTCTAACCTCCTCCCAGGAAAACAGGACTGGGGATGACTTGACAAGTTGCTTTGTGCAGTCCCACCTGCAGCGCGAGAAGAATAGCTTGACAAGGAAACGTGTGCGTCTGTGTTCACGGGAACCAGCGACAAGGGAGGGGGGCTGAACTGAGACTGGGGGTTCATGGGAAGAAGACAGAAAGAAACCGAAGCAGCCAAATAAAAAAAAACAAAAGGATAAGAGGCAGTACATGATCGGTGTCTCACCTCCTCTTTCTCGTGGAGCATGATATGAGATTTGAGACTGGCCACCCTCGAGAACTTCTTCTGACACATGGGGCAGGTGGGGTCCAGCGCTGCATGTGTGGACTTGTGAAGGGTCAGGTTGAACTCCACGTTGAAGGACATGGGGCACTGGTCGCACCGGTGAGGCTGTCAAAGAAGCAGCACTGTTAAAAAACAATCTTTCACACCAAAAGTAAACGTGACATAGAGACCATATTTTACATACCATTGTGAGGGTCTCGTCATAAATCAATCTTTTTAAGCATTGACAGTCTATTATAGTTAATACTATTCCAGGGTGTTTCTCGAAAAGAGTCTAGGTATTACCCCAGTGCCCTGGCCAAATTTCCTCCTGGCCAATCATCCTCATCTATGAATTGGCTTCATCACTATGTTCCTCTCCCCACTGAGAGCTGGTATGTGGTGAGCAGACTGGTGCACTTTGGCTGCTGTTGCATTATCCAAGCAGGGGCTACACAACAAGCAATCGTAATGGATATACTGTACACAGTACATGATATGGTGTATTCAGATTTCAAGAAGGATTTTGATAAAGTGCCTCATAAAAGCAGAATTCTAAAATTATAGGGGATTGGCAATTAGGAAAATGTTTGTGTTTGGAATGAGAACTGGTTAATAAACAAACAGTACAGATAAGGGGCTAATGACTAAATGGGGGTGTGATTAAATAGGAACATACCACAGGTATCTCTGCTATGAACACTGCTCATCCTAGTTTTTATCAATGATGTACTGTAGAATCTGGCAGAGTTAATAAACGAGTCAAATTTGCAAAGAATACCAAAAAAGGATATGGTAGAAACTGCAATATAAATAAATAAAATAGATTTTAGATGCAGGTAGTGAAAAACTATAAATACAAAATGGGACACATTAGAAGAGGCTACTTCAGTAAAAAGACACATCGTTTCACATCATTGTCACAAGATTTACATCTTCTAGACAATGTGAGAAAGCAATAAAAGGGCAAATAAAATATTAGGATATCATGTAAATTATAGGGTGTTACAGGTATATTAAAACTGCAATACACTATTAAAGCCTTATTTAGAATATCGTTTACAATTTTGGTCACCACTTTATATAAATGATTTTGGCTCTCTGGAATCCTCCCCGAGAACAGCATTTTGGGGCTTAAAGAAATATATTATGCTGACAGGCTGAAAGAACTAAACTTATAAAGCTATTCCATATCTTCGACATTACTGACAAAATTAACCCATTGGACTTCCCCGTTTCTTAAAAATAAACAGCGAAACAAGAACCAAAGGATACAGGTGTAAACTACTGGAAGTCCATTTCTAAACTGAGAAAGGTAGGCACTTCTTTATCCAAGTGATTGTGCGAATTTGAAACCAGGAACCCAGCCATTTTGTTGAAGCCATAGTCTCCTTTAAGAAACAGATGGATGAGAGCCTTAGTTTATTTAACTACCAAACAGGCTAGATGGGCCTCTTTATGATTGTTATTATTTTTATGTTACATAGAACTGTGCAATTTACATAGAATTTTATAGAACTTGCCCCCGCCCTGGGGATAATAAAGACTCTCTCTCTCTTTTAAGAACTAAAAAAGCAATTTTAATGCAATACATAGAGGAACGTCCCCTTCACATTCAGATATTTTAACACCACAAAATTATCAATGTGGATAAGTAAAAAAGTTTCTGGCTTACAGAGAAGATAAGTTGATACTGTGCACCAAAATGAGACTAGATCTAGACTAGGACTAGAATTTTGATAGCAACAAATACTACTGTATATATGAAGAGGATATTTTTAAAATGTGACAGATTTTTTAAAAAGTAAATACTAGTTCTACGCAAAGAAAGGCTTTTTGAGCATTCTGGCATTTTTACAAGCAAACACATGGTCATGCCTCCCACATAGATACAGGTTAGGGAGAACACTGAGACAATGGCCTGTCAAAGACATATTGCAAGGCCTGGGTGAAGTAGCTACTATTGAACAGGAGATGGCACTGTTCTACAAACTAACATAATGAAAAACCAATACTGAAAATGGTTATTGTATATTATTTTTAAGAATAGGTATTTGATTCTCCTACCATAATGATAATATGGAAAACTTAAATATAAATATTTTATCTTTATGGCCACATTGACCTAGAAACAACAGTGAATGTATTCCAAAACCACAATTGGTTTTCTCTAGCCTGTTTATTTCAGGGGTTTTTTTAAAACAGGTAAAATGTTTTTGAGTTTGTCATGGTTTTTTTTCCTAGCCCTCAGTCTTTTGGCTAAGATCAAGTGTAGAATCTGTGGAAGGAAACCCAAGTGAACAGGAGGAGAAGATACAAGAGTAAACCAAATGATCTTTCTCTTTAACCTCTCATATAAATAAAAGAAAACACAAAAACTTCCACAACTTGACAGTGTTCTCTTTTGTTTTTGCGAAATAAACAGTTATACACATATAATACAAACTCCATGCAGATAGCACCCAGAAATCGCACCCAGGGCCCCAGTGCTGTATCACTGTGCCACCCCTGTTCCTTTTATAACAATACAAAAGCAAAAGCAAAAGCTTTCCACGTGATAGCAACCCTACACTTAGTAGGAGTAAATTTGCCACAAAAACTGCTTTGAGAATGAATTTCAAAGATGCTGGGTTGAAAAGAGCTGAACTCACATGCGCGCTGAAATATATACACACACACAATGGGATATCAAAATTCAGGGTCACCTAGACAATATTCTTGAAATACAACTAAGAATGGAAAAATCAGTATAAATTATTGACTTGCATAAAAAATGAATGACCTTTTTCTGAGAACCTGCAGGAGGACGTGTTATGCTTTCATCTCACTTTCAACTTTTCTCGTGGAAATACCCCAACCCCTGTCTAAAGCAACCTCCGCGTTTACAAAAAGAGATATGAAAGGCATACAAATATCTCATTCATTTCCTCCAGACTGCTGTAAAAATAATGGCAAAATTGATTTCTGACACTTGATTATTTTCATTTTATCTTAAAAGTATGACATGAATTTGATTTAAACATTGATTAACTCCCTCTTAATGCACTTCATAATTCATAGTGTGTATTATTACAAAAATGTTTAATCCATATTTTGGCAGTTTGGTCAAGAGAAGAGAATAGAGAGGGGAGAGGGGGAGGAGAATAGAGAATGAACAGTGAAACACGACCGGGAGGACTCTACATGAAAAAGAACTTAAAACGGAGAAGGGGGGGTACTTCATTTTTTTGCCCAAAGAGTTGTGGCAGTATGGAACAATTTGGGATTCAGGAAACTCAGGAAACAGCTTGTGTTTGTTTTTTTTGTAACCATTTATTTTATTTATTTTTTCTACAGAAGATAATGTTTCAATACCATCTTAGAAAAAGCTATGAAATACAAACCAAAAGCTACAGAATATTTATGCTGTTCACACAATTCTTGGGTCACGAGTTTCCTGTCCCACATCAATCTGGGAGTTTAGATCTGCTTTGCAAAATACAACAAAGTCAGGCCCATCCTAATTGATACAGTAGTTCTGTGGATTTACCGCAAAGCAGTTTAGGAGAGAAAAACCCTACAGTAAGTGGTGTCTATCCAGATCGATCTATCAATTTATTGCTGAGATACAACCATTTATTTTATTCTCCTCTTATATCATTTTAATGGATTGATTAATTGTATTATTAACAGGTTACAGTCCACCACAATATTAGCCACATACTTTTACATTATTTTTATTTTAGTTTTTTTATACCCCATATAAAGAAAACAGTAAAGAAAAATCAAATGAAAGAACATATAGGAAAAGTAGAAAAATTAGGTAAACATTACTTTATACAAAGACACATGGTTATAAGGACGAAGCTACAATGTTAAAATCAATTTGCTAAGATTGTTCAAGAAACGACTTGACAATGTTCTTCATTCATTAAGAGAGCAGAAACCAAATGACCAAGCTGGGTTTCCTCTCGATTCTAAACTTTCTTACATAATCAGACCTGCATATGTAGCACTTGGACACATAACAACAACGCATGGTAGTTTATTTTTCCATTTTTATCAGCCAGTTGTTGCCAGGAAGAGAGAGTCAATATTTCATTCCCAAGAATGCAAATGAGAGACGGGCAGTCTGGCTGCTCCATTCAAGACTTCCCTACTTGCCTTGTCATTAACTTCATGGTCCCGCAGGTGGCGCTGCAGCTGACTCTCCTTGGGGAAGGACTGTGAGCACACAGAGCATTTGAAATCTCTGGCATCTGAATTGCTGTAGCCAGGGTTCTCCGAGTTCTCCTGCGATCCATCTGCAAAAAAGACAACTTTATTTAAAGCATCCTGTATGTGGTACCTTTGCTTTTTTCTTTGCCAATATTTTTTTCTTCATTTTTTGCTATGCATTGCAACACTAATGATGGTCTCTCCTTTTCTGATTTAATTTCACTTGATTCATTGCTAACAGGAAATGGGTGACCACCCTTGAGTAGCCAAGATAATGCATGTAAGATGAATAAGCTTACATGCCAATTGCTTTTAATTATTTATAGCCTGAAATAGAAACCATATAACCATAAAGAATAACATCTGTCATTTCTGTCAGGGGGAAGATACGGTTGTAGTATCTGAGCAATTAAATGGGACAATGTATCTAGTTTGAATGCAATAATACTGTCAAAGTAACAAATGAAAACAAATAAAAATAGGTTCTAGTAATATCCTTTTGCATCTTTTCTTTAAAGAGTCGATAGACACAAGATAACAAATATCCTGTAAAGCAATGTCATCTTAACCAAGCAATTCAGATTCAGTGCAATGCTTAGTGTCAGCCCTGCACTTTTGCCCTGTCAGTGAGAGAGGGCCATTCACTGTGAAACATCTGCTCTGGCCTGCACTGTCCATAAGAGAGGGCCATTCACCATGAAACATCTGCTCTGACTTGCAATCTCAGTGAGAGAGAGCCAGTCGCCATGAAACGTCTGCTGTGGCCTGCACTGCCGATGAGAGAGGGCCATTCACTGTGAAACATCTGTTCTGGCCTGCACTGTTGGCGAGAGGGCCATTCTCCATGAAACCTCTGCTTTGGCCTGCAATGTCAGTGAAAGGTGCCTAGTATGAATCACAGTTCACCGAGACAGAAGTGACACCAGTCGTTTGTCTGACGTGGTTCAAGTAGGTAACTGCATCCGCATGCGTAGGCAGCAAAGTAACAGGTAAAGGTTTAATCCATGCTGAAAAGAAAAGAGACAATTATTCGGCTTTGGAGCCTTCTTCAGGTGTGGAACTGCATTCTTCACACCTGAACAAGGCTCCACGGCCTTTCTTTTACCTGTGCATTTGTCTGACATCTCTCACCAGTAACATCAAGGACTATCAGTTTGGAAGAAACATGTTTCCAACTTTATAAATTGTTCAAAAACTAAAAAGTTTTAAAAACATTTTTGTTAGGGTGAGAATGACGTATAGTGTAAAATCAATATTTTATGTTTTCCCAGTGTCAGCAAAAGAGGGACATTCACCTTGAAGTGTCTTTTCTGGCCTGCACTGGCGGTGAGAGGGTCAGTTGCCTTCTGAATTCTGAATTTAAATTCATGTTCTATTTAAATATGTTCTGTATTTAATTAAAACATTTTGCTTATTTTTGTGGTTCAAAAAATTACAAATTCATTAGACTATTGTTTTTCATATGAGCTAATAATTGAAGGGGAGTATTTTACCATTTCACATGTGAACACCATCTACTTCCAAAAAAGTTTGCTAATTTTTCATTCTTCTTATGTTCCATGATTTTTGTCTAACATGCTGTTCAACACTTTAAGCATCACTTGGAAGAAAATGATGCATACTGACACTTTTCTCTGCAATATTTGGGTTAAAAAATTACTTATTCCTCTAGCGAGAAATACAACTTCATCAAAACAGGCACTGAAAAAAACATTTTCTCATACAATATTAAATTACATTGCATTATGGTTTAGTTAATATTGAATTTGTTCTGATATTTATGTAAGAACTTCTTTCCTTGGACACAAAGCTCAATATGAAAGGTCACCCTAGAGTAATGCCATCATCATGGAAAATTAATATCTTCATTCAGCAAGCAGCTTTATAAAACGACACTAAACCTGCACAGTTAGACTGAATGGATCCTGAGACACAGGCTGGCAAACGTTTTGAGTTTTGAAATTGTTTCGGCGTTTCCAGAAGGTCCACTAACAAACCTTCAACAGGATGTTTTGAGACTTTCAATTATAAAACAACAAACACCCACAGCAAATGAGGTTTGTTGCAATCCCTGACAGTACTGTCTGAGATGTACTGCGATGGAATATCACACCCCTTCACTACCTAGGAAACTGCGCTAGCCTGTTATTGCAGGCTGAATTTTTTCTCGTGCCATGTGTGGCACGCGGATTTAGTAGTGGCAGAGGACTCGTCTGAACACTGATCTCTCAGTTCAATCAGGATTTTCTGTTCCGATTTTCCATTTTCATCAAGAGCCTCTTCCACAAAGTCATGTTCATGCACTGCACAGAAGGGCAGAAAGCCGTGAAAGAACTTAAACACAAGCTAAAAATGACAAATAATGTTGGCAATTTCACACAGCTAAAATCTGAACTGTGGCTTTTGTCTCAAACAAGTTATAGGTCTTAGCAAAAGACCTGAAGGCTAATGAAATGTGTGAATTCAAGAATACTTTGAAAGGCAGAGCCTGCATGTCTTTTAAAAGAAGCTCCCAACACAACATTCTCCAAAGATAAGGGAAAAAGCACACTGTCATAAGCAAGAGTGATCTCCCTCCCACATGAACTGTGTGCAACTACAGATAAGTGTATGTAAAGCCAAAACAATGTTTATATACAGGCTTGAAACAATGTAATAACTCTACATTCAGTTACACTTTTACCTAAAACATACACATAAATGAGCACGTAATCTTTGACAGAGAATGCAGGTTAAAAAAGTATAAAGTGACAAACTAATGGAACCAAGAAAATGGTGAAAACAAGAGACCTGCTTTCATAGCTTTCATAAACTAACATCAATTGACACTGTTTCAGATACCTGCAGGGTATCGCTGTTGATTCTAAAGGACTTCTTCAGCATCAAAAGTGAAATGCAGAGGACATGGGTGGAGATTGTATGGAAGTGCATTTAAAACGAAGAAGAGGAGACACCTTTGTTCGTGAAGAGTTGTGGAAGTGTGACTCTAAGCCATGTTGTTGAAACGATACCCTTGTCTTAAAGAAAGGACTAGATCAGATCCATTTCACTTCGAAACATGCTAAATGGGTCAAATGTAATTCCACTTGTTACTGTTCTTATGTAGCCTATACAATACAGTATATAGTGTACACACATGGGTACTATACAACAGCAACAGGACTGGGAACTGGGAAACCTCAACTACACTACAAACTGGCACATATACTAAACATTTGAAGAAATTAGTTATCCCATTGGGAAACTGGCTGGAAATCTAAAAAAAGGTTTAAAGCTGAGACAGCATTACCACATTAGGACGATTTAACTTTATTAAGACTACGACATGAGGGAAACTGCCAGAGACTGAGGTGTTACATGTGCAACCACATACAAAGATTGTTTAAGAAGCTCTGAGCCAAATGCAGAAAAGTCATTCAAAAAAGTGCGAACATGAACAACAAGCATTTATGTTTTGTTTAATACTGTACACAACCACAATAAGCCACAGAATTTGTGACTAGATTCCATCATGAAAGGGACTTATCACAGGGATACATAGTGTAAGTACTGCTGACCTCTCATAATTCTGTCAACACCTTCAGGAAAAAAGTTTAGCTCCAAAACCAGTCAATGTTTCATTGGGAAATGAATACTGCCAAGCACAAATTATCAGGAAACTCAATACCTGGAGATGGGAAAACCCCATTACATTGATACAGGATGGCCCACTTGCCCAGTCATGTCTCCAACTTCTAATACACACCACCCTTGCATTGAACATGTCTATGCATCGAGATTTATGTGTTTTGCTTTAGGCTAGGCTACTTCCAGAAAAGCATCAACAACAGTGCGAGCTTATTTCAGAAAAGAGTAGGTAACATGTTACCGTGCATACTGTCGTATACTTCATATTTCACTGAAAAATCAGTACTTTTTTGCGACAGCAATTATCTTTGCAATGCTGTACACAGTACAACACAACACGATTTCAGTTCATTCGAATTTAAGGTTTTATCCGTCAAATTGCAGGTCTTCTTTAAAGAGAGGTAAGGATGTTCGCTTGTTGTATAAATTCATGTACTGACCATTGATTTACTAATGCTGCAACTTCGCCTGGTGTTTCCCCAATACACAAACTGAATCTTTACTTTCATTTCACTACACAAGTCTCGTGAACTTTAGAATATTAAATAAAAATACCACCCTAGACACACACCGTTTAAATATTTTATTTTCCCGGTTAAAACAAACGCATACCTATGCAAAGGTTTTTTTTTCACTCATAAACACAAATGTTTTTATATAAAAAATGAAAACGTCGCAACAGTGGAAGCCACTAACTGTAACGGTTCTGCATTTGTATAGATTTTTTTAAAGTTGCACAGTCTTGAGCTCCTAGCTGAAATTTCACTGGACTCGGGAGTTTATTATAAATTAAGAGGGCTGAGCGTCACGAGGTGCCATGTATTACATTTTGCTAAAGCGAAGTTGAACCAGCAGAAGGTTTTCATCCTACGTGCACTCAAATCAGCATTGTTATCGTGCTAAGCGACTCCTCCAGGCTCCTCATTCCCCAGGCTAAGCGTTAAGTCAACTTAAGTCTTAAGTTAAGACTCCCTGGCTGGTTCAGCTTCTGCACAGTGTCCGCAGAAAACAGCTTCTACTGCTGCTCGCACACAAAGAAGCAAAAAAAGACAACAAAGACAGATCCCCTCCCCCCTTACATGCCAACAACCATAAAACATTTATATTTCCAGCAAATGATCTAGCCTACACAACCCACTTTAAACAGGTACTATCTGCTAGCCCCGAAACACAGCAGCTTTCTCGGAGGAGTGTTAGCTCAGAAGGAATAAGTAGAGCCAGAGAAATGTTATTAATATCATTCCGCCTCAATCACTCCTTCACGGCACAAAAGATATGGACACCCCACAGTACTATATCCGGGGACTATATACACAACCTTCAAGTGCTTTTATCTCAGATACCCGGCCACTTGCCGGAGCTATGCCGGCACGGTTCGAAAGCTCACACGGTGCTTTATTTATTCGTGGTGTTTTGGCCCCGGTTACCTGCATCGGCGATGGTTTTGTCCCTCGGTTTGCGAGGTCGGCCCCGCGGCATAGTTCCAGGTTTCAGGGCGGGTGTACTGTGAGCGATTTGGATTTCAAAATGGCGGCGTCCCCAAGCTCTCTCCGCGGAGACACACTGGGCTGAGAGACGAGGCCGTGAACTTCAGCGCTGAGCCACCGAGGGGAGAGGGCGACATCTAGTGTGTAAAAAATGTGAAGACAAGGATTTAAGATTGTAGTTGTGTGAAACAGCTACAGTATGCACACTAGTTATTTTGGGTGTTTTCTTTTGTTTTTACACGTATTTTGTAACGTTTTCGTGTTTAGAGTATCCATCCTTGTAATTTTAATATCTTCCCGATTTTTCAGTTTTTTCTTTGTAAATTACGAGTGGAAACTGCCTGTCACTGAGTAGTCCAATTGCTCTGTATTAAAAGTTAGATCGTTGTGGAAAATAACGTATTTTATTAGTCCCCAATAAAACAGCTAGAATCTGTAATTGAGAGAAAAGGGTTTGGCTTTCTGGAATTCGGAATTTTAACTTCCAGTATATACAGGCATACAGTAGAGTTGCCTCATTCATCTTTTAATCTGAAATCTGAATTGAATATATAGGAAAATAGCATTTTTTTTTTACTTTATTGTCCCAATTCTTATGGAGCTAATTCAGGTCGTTTCCAACTTGGTTGGAAAGCTTGGTTGGTTAACTCGTTTTCAAGAAATCTCTCGCCACAGAGATGCATATTTTCAACTCTGTATGTACTGGATTTAAAACAAAGCTGAACTGCAAACCGGTAAATTCACTATGAATTCTGCTGAAGCAGATGCAGTGTGATCCAAAATGTTGGCATGAAGCGTCTCTATTTTTGTGATGCTCTGGAATGCTGCTGATAAGTGGATTGTAAGCTTTCATGTGTTAGATTTTTCTTTCTGAAAGTGCTGAAATGTGTGTTTTCATTATCCTTTGCATAATATTTGTGTTTTCCTTTGGAAATGTAAATATATCAAATGAAATTGCTTTGAGTCTTTTTCTGATGACAAAAATAGGAAGTCCAACAGTTTTTAGCATAACAAATGCACTAGCATCTAAGACGAGTGCCTTACGTTGGCTTTCTTAGTCTCACTGTCAGTTTCTGTTTTCTTATATAATAACAAATTGGTGGAGAATTAGGTGGTGGGTCTCTAATACACAGTACTAGAGGCACAAAGTAAATCGTCTACCACAAAGTCATAAAAATAATGGCCTAGGTGTTATGATGTGTGAATTTATATAAAAAAGAAAGAAAGCATCTTATAATACATGCAAATGTCTTATTTTTTTAGATTGAATAATGTACAATGTTTTCTTTTCTTCTTCTTCTTTTTTTGTTTTGTTTCCATTCTATTTAAATGTACAGGAGTGCTGTGTGTCCCTAAAAAAATTCCCTCAGGGGACAATAAAATCTGAACTTATTCAGAGAAAAAAAAAAACAAGAAGTTAGACTGTGCTTCAAACACTAGTGAAAAAAGAAAGATTGAGAAACAAGGAACTGTGAGACAATTTTGCCACAGAGACTAGTATTAAGACAAATATTTTGCCCTTGTACTACAAGACTGCAAAGGACAATGTATTTGTTGAATACATAATAATGTGTTAATTGCAGAAACTACCAGATAAACATTTTATACAAGTGTTTGTTCAGGAATATGGTACAGTACATCAATCTCATGCTTCAAGTTGAAAAAGGACACTGCTCCTCTAGGATACATAAAAAAACAACTCCTGCTATGTAAGTTTGATCAGGTTTTACATGATGTGGGTTTTTAGTATAAAGTCTAGTTTTGAAGCTGACAGAATGTATGTACTGTAAATATTTCATGATTAATTTATGTATCCATGTCTGTTCAAACAGATTTACTTTAAATAGCATAACAAGCAGACATGGCCTGCAGCTTTTGATGGTTTTTATATGGATGTTGATAGCTGGTAAAACTTCAGAAAATCCAAAAGGCAAAGCAATAGATCTTTTACAGTAATCCTTGTCAAGCCATGTTGTCTGCTCTCAACATCACAGTGGCAACTATGCCACAGAGACAACAGTCAATCAAACAGATCATCAGGACTTAAGCTACATCTCGTGTTGTATTAAAAAAATGCAGACTGTGATTAAATTGCTACTAAAGACAGAGGCTACAATAGACAGTGGAAAAATCAAGTGTCACTACTTATCCAAATAAGTGATGACAATATGAACCATCTAAATGTAAAACAACCAGTTTCATATCCATTAAAAGCAAAGGTACAGAAAAATCAGTAAGACCTATAGTACAAAATTATCTACAAATTTAAAGTATTCTAAAGGTGCATTGAAAATGAGTTTAGAAAAGGTTGATTGCAGGTAATTAATTTATTTGAGCATACAAGAGCAACAGAGAATTACAGTGGAAGAGGAGGCACTTCTTTGTGCAATGTTTTGTGAGAGTATACAGTACAACAAGTTGCCAATATGCTGGCTTCTTTCAAGAAATGGCTTGATGAGATCCTTGAGTAAATTAACTTCTAACTACCAAACAAGTAAAATGGGCTGAATAGCCTCCTTTCTTTTGTAACCACTCTAATATTCTTGTATTGAATTTCCTCCCAATTTGACCTAGTTAGTACGGTAAAGCCACTGTCAGACACATTTCACATAGCTCAGTACGTTATCTGTTATTTATTAGGATGTAGTACCAGTTATTTAAATAATGAACTTATATGTTACTTGTTAAGTCACTTGCCTGAGTGGTCAACAAAATATAGCAATTTTTTTATCTAAAACATTTGTGAATGTAATGCCCAACTACAAACAAATTAGGCCATGTCTATGCATTGAAACAGTTGGCAGTGTATTTCATTTGCTCATGAACAAACAATATTTAAGAAGGCTAATACAAATAAAGACATGTGGTGAATGAAATTTCAAAAGGCAGATAATGGTAAAGTTTTATGTGAGTTAGTGTGCTTCTAAAAATATTTTTATTCCACTATTTCTGTCCAAAATAAACTTGCTTTTTTGCCTGTCTTGATTAATTGTTTTAATGATAACTCCAAAAAAATGTTTGAGTGGGATTTTAAAAAACAAAATTATGCTTTCATTTCTTTCAACTAAACCAAACCTGTTGAAAGCAAAGCCCTGTTTTACTGTTGTATATTGGAAAACTCTAAGCACATTTCTTTCTACGCTTTAATAACTTTAGCAGTAATTTTGTTTTTGTCACGGAAAGCATGAGGAATTTCCACCTGACTCTGATAGGTAGAATTATGACTCTTACTGTCGTACTAAGATGCGGTCGTTATGGTTTAGCAGAGTTTACAGAAACCCCCTATTATAATGTTTATCATTTTCAAATGTAGAGAAGAAAAGGAAAGTGCAAGAAAATAATCATTTCATTATGCTAATATACAAGGCTCTTTTAATGAATTGAATATTTTTAAATCTATTATTACATTAGGCATATTATCATTATAAATAGATAATTATTGGATAAATAGGTTACATTATTCATAGTAACCTACAATAATGCAAGATACTGTATCAAAGACAACAATACAAATAAACCAAACAGATCTTAAAATATCTATGAAAAGAATACAAAAAAATTACCATACAAAATGGTCAAAATATATAACTCACAAAATGATTACAATGAAAACATTTAAAATGGCAGTTGGATGTAATCTTTTACAACTTATTTGAAAACCATTCCATTTGACAGGTGTCAATCCTGGCTAGCATCTGGTTACAATAAGTTTTGACTTTATAGAAACAAATACTGTAGATCTTCATCTTTTTCACAATGATGTGATGTGATGCGATGTTTTGCAAAAGGGATCTCAATTCATAGAGGTTTAGTGTCATCCGGATTTCTGTTTCAACCAGTGTATTCAAATGAACATTTTGTCTAATTAATTTGACGTTAATGATGATGAACACCTGACAATGATCAGTTAGGTTTGATTGGTAAATATGATGGATGACCTACCACAACACTTGATTGTTTATCAGGGCACTAGACTGTGTATTACAGAGCCTATTTTACTCTCCTATACCCAGGTCTTTTGGAAAAGGCTTTTTAGTACTAAGTGAAAACGTAATGGTGGCACATCGCAAACTTACACCCACACGTCTGTCAAAGTAAAATATACGGAACTCATTCCAGGATGCAGTAGGAGTAGACTCCTCTGGCAATTATAAAGTTGGTGAACAAAGCACCAATAAAATGTGTAGTACTCAGAGTGTAATGTTAAGAAATCTAATGAGTACACAGATATTATTTGAGCTGTTATGTTTTATTTCTTCTTACCTAAATGATGTAGTGACATTGCTTGCTAAAAACATTATCCCACACAACTTAGAAAAGCAAATCAATACCTGATCTTTTCAGCATCCTAGACACTCCCTGCAGCAAATCTAAATCCTGATGACAAATTATAACTGTTCAAAATATCTAATTTTTCCATAGAATGAAGGCAACTTAAAACCATGAAACTGTACCCTGAAGTGCTGCAAGAATACCCTGCAGAGAATCGCTAAAATGAAGTTAAGATAAAACATCAACCTGCTGCCCCGTTTAAACTTTTCAGAACTAATAGTGCAGTTTACAGTACATTATGGACAAAACCACATTATGTTTAATTTCAACAAAACTCATATCAGTATAATAATGCATTTAACTATATTGATTTGAAAATAACAATATTTTGTGCCTGTTTTCATTAGCTCTACGTTTCTGTAAACTATTAAATGTCTTGCCACTAGACACCCATGTAGGATCATACATGTTTGAAGTTTTACACATTCAAACACTAGTTAAAGGAATTAACTTAAACTATGTGCCCTTCGGTGTACGTAGTTGACTGTAATTGAGGTTTTAAGGAGGGAAATCAGAAGACCATTAATCACAGTAAAAGTGATTATTTTAGCTAAACCCCTGGAAACATATGTTCACCAAGTTAGCCAAGCCAAAGCAACCAACAAGTTATATACATGTTTCAGTATGGAGATATAGGAGAATGTAGAGGGGGAAAGGTATTATTAGTTTATTGTTAGTGATTAGGTTAGAAAGCAATCAATTCCTATTAACTCTATGCTTGTAAAGAGGTTGGAGAGTGAGCTGATAAAGAATAAGTGATTCCTTAACTGTAGGGTCTAGACGTACAGTATGCTGGTCGTTTCAGTTTAAAAAAATAAACACCATTAGAGAAAGGAAACAAGACTCACACAGGCATGGATAGTGCTTCTGCCTCACAGCTCTTGGGCCTTGGGTTTGAATCCAGACTGAGACATGTTCCGTGAAGAGTCTAAGGGTGCTCTTTGTTGGCGTGAGTTTCATCCCTCCACTCTGTGACATGGTGGGTAGGATTTGATGTGATATGGGATAGCACAGGGGTGTTCTCAGGAAGCTCTCACCTTGCTTCCAGTATAGGCTCTGTATTTTCATGACCCTCATCAGGACAAACAGCTCTGTGATGATGGACAGATTGAAAGAGTATCTGAAAGCACTGGGTGAGTTGATTACAGATGACAAAAAACTAAATTAGAAAACTGAATTAGACACTGACTGGAACATGTTCAGTGCTCCATGTCTCATTGGTCCCTGCACTGCTTAATTTATTGCTGAGCCATAGTGTGCTTTGATACAGCAGAGGTGTGTGATGAAATATGAATACTGTGGAATGACTACTGTTTTGTTGTGTGTTAGTTCCAGCTTCTTGGATCTACAGTTCAGCCCAAGCCCAACTAAATGGTTATCAGCATTGTGGGAGCAGTAGTGTGGTTGTTACATCACAGGAATGACATGACCTCAGCTTTACTAGTCATTTTGGGCCCAGTGTATGCATGCTGGGATAAAGTGCATCCCAACAAAGCGCCTCACAGGGTCTGAAATCTGTCTGAACGCAACACAAAACCTACAGCTGCATTTGTATAGGAGTCAGCTTTCAAACCACATGTTCAGCATTGCAGTGAAGCCCCGGAGGACAAAATGATTCTCCTCTGATGCTGTACCGTCTGAGCCTGCTTTTTAAAGGACGGCATTAAGTGCTGAAAAGAACCCAGTGCAGCAGGAGCTGTGAAAGAAAAGACACAGTTTTCTTTTGTGTGCTGGGGTAATATTTGTTTGAGTGAAAAGGAGGGGAGAAGAACATTTAAATGTTGCAAAACATTTAATGGTAAATAAAAACAAAAAGGAAATTATTCATTATGTACCACTATATGCAAGATGTTGTTATGCAATGAAAAGAATTACAATAATCCTTTCACTATATGGGATATATATCTTTAATACACCAATCGTTAAATGCTGCTCACAGTGCCATTGCTAAATATCACTACTGAAGGGTCTGCTCAACAGGACTCCAAAAATGAGCCCATGCATTGCACAGCTAGAACACTGCAATTAAAAATGCATGTTTGAGCAGCAGGTGCTTGAAAGGTTAGACTTCCTGCTTTCGTATCTCTTTGAAACTAAAATAATTATGATATTGATGGAGGAAAAACCCTTTCCAGTCCACATTTTCACATACGGTAATTATCTGTTAGCACGCTTACTGTAAATTCTGCACTATGTTTATTAGTGTTTGTGACATTAGAATTGATTTCTGTTATTTTCTGTGGTTTAATATCCTGGGGTGATGTTTAATTGGCTAGTAAAAGATGGAATTGGTAAGATTTTTTTCATGTTTGGAAAAATGGAATTTTAGGAAACAGATGACGCTGTTCCTCGGGGTTTGGGTCTGTTTTTTTTCCGAGTTTTGTAGTACACAGATCTTATCTTATATTTAGGATGGAGAAAAATGGAAAAAGAGAAACAGATTATCGATTATCTAAAACAAAGTAACCTATACAGATTACTGTAGGGCAGGATTCACTTAAACAACTCTTAGTATGATAACGTGTCTGACTGGAGTTACAAATCATCTACACCCTTTCTGTCTTATTTTTCTTAGAGCAGACACTGTTATTGCGTATATTGAGTAATTTTCAGAGCAATGCACTCCATCATGTGCTTTACTATCAAAAGATCTTGATCAATACCAGTGTCAGTTGATTACCTAACTGCTGCTTATAAAATTTGAATCTGACTTGCTGCTGCTTTTTAAAATATTACATATGTGTGCTACAAAATAGGATCAGAGATACTGTACTCCTCATACAGGGGTTAAAATCCAGTGTCAGACTACATGAGCTACAATTGCATTGTTGTACTACATTGGTTTAGTCAAACGAAGTGTGATTTAAGTGTCTCGCTGTCGATTCTGAGTTTTTTTCTATAGAACATATACTGAATACATACTTCAATATATATTTCTTTTCCCAGTGTTGCTATAATGTCAGAGAAGGTGTTATAGAAACATGAGGCTCTATTGGGTAAGTGCTGAATTGAAAGCACAATCTGAGAATTTCAATAACCTGGTTCCTTTTTGATTGATCAATCTATAAATCTTCTTGACATACCTAGGGCAGATTCACAAGAAAAAAAAATCTATTCTGGTCTTTAGTAGATTTAGTGAACATTCCAGATGTTTCTTTTTCACATGTAATAATGCATAGATGTTCATAAAGCCTAGCAGCATAGTGATGCAAAGCTGTGTTGTGAGCCTAAGTGTAGCAAACGAATGGCAGTTGTCAGTAGACAGAGAGAGAGAGCCTAAACATAGGCACACTTCAGAGCATAAGAGTAAGATACTATATAGTAAGTCAAAAGAAACAATGGCACAGAAAGGTTTGCCTGTGGCACAGAAAGGTTTGGGGAAAACAAATCAATTTACTTTTCACAATACCAAATTAACTCAACGGTTATGATAATCTACATGTGAGCGTCACCTAACGCTTTCTCTTTAAGAACAAAAAGCACTTCTAAACTAGAAGGTAGAGAATTTGCTATGAATAAAACAGTTTCTCACTCTTAAGGTTAAAGTTAATTTATTCTGTACTCTTACCATCTGACTGGGGATGTATCTTGTCATTTTGTTGAATGTATGTAATTTATAATGTATGAAATTAAGTAAGAGATCAATTTTACCAAGTAAAGGAGATGCTAACTTGATCATAATCAAGGGATTACTACTGTAAATTGTAATGCAAATATCTACAGAAGGCAGGGAAAAGCAACACTTAACATTGGAAGTTTATGATCAGGAAATCAAACTGATCACCTGCCAGAGCACTTTGCAGTGCTAAATGTAATGGGCATCTAGTGAAAATTCTTGTAAAGAGGGGAAGATTAACTTCCCAGGCAGTGTGATCTTCCCAGACAAACAAACTACTAGATTGCTTCTGTCAGACAAAAGTCTGCATCACAAACTGTGATCTGAATGGCAACTACTTCTAAAAATCCATAGCAAGAACTTAAGAAAACGCAATGCAGTACATTACAATATGAGTCTATTAATGTTGATGTGCTTCAATTCATTTGACCTCCTCAGAACACAACCTACACCTGAGATGAAAGGTCCCTTGAAGTACAATTTTCAAAATCAATTACAGTAGGTTATAATGACCACTTAATCAAATTGCCAAGCTAACTTTCCAGCCTTAAATTAAGTTGTTCTACGAAACAGCATAACTGGTCCTATTATATCAGGTTTCCACAGTGTTGCTCTTTGACTACACTTCCACTAGATGAGGAAAGACAAGAATTACAACCCCACTATGGCTTTTCAAAAATTAAAAAAGCATATGTATAATTATCTATTGCCAGAGTTTACTAAACAATATAGTAGCATGGGAAATCTGAATGGAAAGGGTCCAGTCAAGCAGGTATTCTTACTTCATACTGCCAAAGCTCGGCTCCCTCACTCAGCCTATAAATGCATGCACATGCTCCCTTTCACAGCAGGCTGCCTTGCATTGTCCTAGACATAGGAATAAAGACATCTTCATATGAAGAGCTGGCATTACTTGAAGCACCAATGATAAAATGAGCCTGCAGCATAAATGTGATGGTTTCCTGGTGAATTGTGATACAATGTTGTTGTGTTGAATTAAAAGTGGTACTGCTTTGAAGGTAAATTATTGGTAGAAAAAAAAGCGATTTCATGCCTAAAGAAAGACAGATTTCTTTATGTTTCTTATTTATATATAATGCATATTTATATACTGATTCCTTCTTCTGTATCAGCAAAAAAGTAGGTTACTTGGCCCTGCCCAATTTCCTTTTTACTTGGAGATCATTAGCTTCACTGCTTATGAAACATTTCAAGTACTGTTAGCAGAAGAAGACTTTCAGTTTTGTAGGCAGAGGTTTTCTGTAAAGCACATTTGCTTTATTGCTGTTGCTGATTTTACAGAAGTCTGCATTTGCATCTCTAAGCGGTATTCAAACTGTAATTCTCTTCCCCTCAGAAGACCGAGAAAAGATGGAGACCCTCCAGCAGAGGTCACTGCTAAGTCGAACAAGCCGTGGAAAGATTTGTGAGGAAGTGAGAACTGGAGCGGGGTTCTGTCAACAGCCTTCCACAGATAAGATCAACACCGTCTCAACCGTCAAATAAAGGACAGTTCAGCCTGCTCACTGGCACTGCTCACTTCCTGATGCCTGTGACAGTGAGCAGGGAGTGGTCTTCAAACTTCCTCTGCAGAAGAGCCCTGGATTCTATTTGACAGCTTGAAAAATAAGACTAGTTGCTTTCTTGTACATATTTCTGAGTGAAAAATCCACCTCCGTCATTGGCAGAGATCTATGTTTTCAAGAAAAGAGGAGTCTGTGTTTATTGAATGGAGTTAAAGTATGATTGCACATGGGGGGATAGTCCTGCTCAACAAAAAGCAGCACACGGTTAAGATGCTGGCAACGAGACTAAGTGCCACACCCTCTGCAATTCTGTGAAATTTCAAGGATGGGAACTGCTTCTTGTACTTCCCATGTGTTCAGATTCAATCAAATGTTTAAAGCTTTATCAAAACGCGAGGCTTGACTGTGTAAACCCTCATACCCACAGCATCCTAGAAAACTAGCCTGACAAGTGACAAGTACAGCTGAGTGTCATTAACAGCCACAAGCAGAGACCTTGACTGAAGCTCTTCTGGCATTAGCACAACCTGAAAGAGTCTGCCTTAGCAAAAGCTGAGTAGTAGATAAGAATATCAGTATTGTTCTTTAAAAAGTAAAGAATGTCAGAAATTTGCAACGGCGTGCAGAGAGAGTGTACGCTGGAGTCTAGGTCATGGAAAGGGATAATTAGTAGCTGACTAATTTGGTTCCCACTGCAGTGCACATACAAAAAAAAACCCATACAATTTGGCAGCTATTGAAACAATGGTGAGAGACGGAGGGATTGGTCCTTGTCGTTTCTGTGGGTGGGTAACAGTTTGCCTCCTGTCTCTTGGGTTCTTATAAAATACTGTTCATTCCACATGTGCCTCCTTCTTCAAAGAATTCCCACATTAGCCCTGAAAACAATCCTGCCAGTATGCTTCAGCAATCCTTTTTTTCATCCTGTGAATGGAATCCTGAAGGACCTTATTTGTGGGATTTCTGAAACACTCTTGTAGGATATTTGTAGGAGTAACCCCCTCGTACCGAGATCCTGCAGGAAGTTTTTATAATTCCCTTACAAATGGTCTTATTTGTTACCTTAGTATTATTACGAATTATTTGAAGTATCTTCTGTAATATCATGAGAAGTATTACACTATTGAAGTATGTAACTAAAAAAAGGTACTATTATAGTCAGGAACTTCAGTTATTTCTAATATTTTACAATTAACATTATGGTATTCTGTTCTCATAAGTGTGGCTATCTGAGCAGTATTGTCTTCGTACTAATATTCCTTTCCATCATTTTGTAAACTGTATGTCTGGTGTAAAACTTTCAAAAGTGTGATGCATTACTTCTAAACCTATAGCTTCATACAATACTGAGTTTTTTTTTCACACTTTGGAGTGATGACACGTCTTGTCACTTTTGGATTATCGACCTCTCTTCAGTGCAGTAGGTTTTGTGCCCTTGAGGTCACTGTTGGTCTAACATCTCAGGCAGCTGCTAGCAAAAAACTGCAAGTGACATCAGACAGCACCCTGTCCTGCAGCATACATGCAAGCTGTCAGCCTTGAAAGTTTGTGAACTAGAATAACTTTCAAGTATGAACTATACATTTGCTTAAACTGTTGCATTAGAAACTGGTTGGTGTATGTTATTATGCATTTATTCTCCAGAGTACTTAATTCTGAGTTTTATACATTATTGTTCCCCAATACCCTGTAGAATACCTCATTCTTACACCTACAATTTTGTAAGGTGGAGATCATCAGAAGACTACACATCAGGTCAGGTGGAGATGTGAGAAATGACTTTACAAAGTGAATTTAGGAGAATCTTTAGAAAGGGGAGTAAAACTGTGCAAGCCGAGTGAGGAATTACAAAGAGGTTAATACACCAACACTTTTGAAAAGTGTCTTTAAAGGCCAGTTAGTCAGAACCTCAGCTTAACATCTCACCTGCAGGTCAGCACAGTGTGCCTGTTCACTATGCTGAGAAACAGTCCAAGTATATTCCAACCCTGAGGGAAGAGCACCAGTTACTGGTCCACCAGTAACACTCACATTAGCAGCAACAGCCTGGTATTCCTAAGAGGTCTCCCCTCACAATACTGACTAGGCCCTGCCTTGTTAAGCTTCTGAAATCTGATGAGATCAAGCACTAGCTTTCTTTAAAATGACAGATTTTGTCATTTAGGAGGGTGACACATAAATCATCTTTATTGAAGTGCCTATTCATTTCTAGAAGTATACAAGTATAAACAGTATAAACACAGTATGTATAAACATAAAAAAGGCAGCATACAGAAATGGAATTGCATATTAGATGAAAATAAGTTAACACAGGGTTAACACAGAAACTAATACAGGAAATGAAGAGGCAGCTCCCCCATTTACGAATCCAAAAGGGCAAAAGGAAATCCTATATAATATCTTCTCTGCCTTTTTTTAAAGAAAACAAAAACAGAACTGGCCAGACGATATATTTTAAAAAGCCTACAAAAGGCTATTCTTCTGCCACCAGCCCTAAAGGCAGCAGGAAATCCTATACAAGCAAGCCCCATATGAGCTGAAAATGAGGCTTTCCCTTTATGTCCTGCAAGCACACATCCTGAAAATGACCTTATTGTGGCAGTGGCATCAGCAGACAAAAACGAGTTTGGAGTAGAAGTTGACGTGGTGCATTTTTCGCTAGCGAGAAACTCAGGAAGCAACTGCGGAGATGAGAATTAGTAGAAATCTTGTTGAAGGCTGTGAAAAGATGGGTTTGCCATTTGTCAGAAAGGGTAAAGACAATTGAAGAGGTCCTGTTGGAAGACTTTTACACCTTTTGAGAACTGTGCAGCCCAATTTGAGGTCATTTCAACAAACTGCAATTTTTAAAAAGGGGACAGGTTTGTGTGCTGTGTATTTCTTGCTATCTGATTGTCAGCAGTCGTATAATTGTAAATAATATGTTTATTTATTTTATTTGTAACTAAATGTTTGTGTATTATGTAACTGCATTTGTGGATGCGATCACAAACAGATACTTTTGCCAACAATGGCATCGGCACCCTTCTTCTGTTCATCACTTTATTTACAGTAGCTTAATAGTTTTTGTATTTAGCTGTTCTTTATCACTGATATTATTTCAATGATTATTGAACACACAGAAATTCAAAAAGCTTCTCATTGTAGGTAGGAGGTTGCTTATGCATCAAATGACTTTAGGGAAGACTGGAAAATATCTTTTCACTTCCATAGGTATCTTAGCAATAGAGGTTTGGGGTTCAAAGGAATTATGCCTGATTAAAGATAAATAAGGAACAAAGTATAAATTAAGAAATTAAATCAATGCTCTAATATTACATACATTCTAATTAAACATTATTGTTTCTGATGCATGGTATTTTCATACCTATTAATGTTTGTTTTCCTTGCACTTAGGGGACTCTAATTACTGCTTAGTTTGAAATAATTAAAAACAAAATAGTGGAGAAAAGCTCCTTCATTAGATGTTAATTAATGTAAATCTTTGTTCTTTACAAAATAATTTTTAGGCAAGAACAGTAGTTTATGGAAGACTTTACACTAGAGGAACCCATTGCACACATCATGACAACTGTAGTTGAAATAAGTTGAAAACAATTGCAGTTGTGCTTGAAGACTAATATACATTCTCACTGAAATGATTTGTTTTATTGTGGTGATAAAAAAGAATACCACTGGGTTAAGGATTGGAAATCATCTCTAGATATTGTAAACTTTGATTGACCCTTGAGTCTGCTTTTTACCTTAATCCTTTTGTCACATTTGCATAATTTTGCATCCCTGTTTGAATGATTTATAAATATGCAAATACATCTGTCTTGAGAGCCACATTTTCAGCAGCGTTGGTCCTGAAAGGCCCCAGTCTTCCAGCAGGCATCGTTTTTCAGAAATGATGATCATGGGATGAGACTGATGTCTGAAAACTGGCTGCTGCCCATTGATATGGTTCTTGTGTCAGACACCTTTTGCACATGTGGAAATCATTTACCATTTTGTTCCAGGATAGCAAAAGTTTCCCAATGCAATAAAGGGCATGGAATCAAGTGTTTAATGTTTTGTTATTGGTTATTCTTCCATCACAGGACACACACATACACAAACATGCACACATTCACACCAGGGCCAATTTTTCCAGAAGCCAATTAACCTACCAGCATATCTTTTACACCTGAAAACAAATGTCTAATGTTTCCCTGTTAGGGAACTGAGGAACACAGACCTGTTATTGTTGCAGCCTTGAAACATTGGATTTAATGAGTCCTGCTTTTGGAAGATTGATTTAACATGAGCGCTGTCAATGCTTAAAGCAGTCATAATTAATAGTAAGACTAGAAAAAAAACCTTTTCCAAACTCTGGTCTACATTTTCAGTATGTTTCATATTGTCTAATGTTCTGGTTTCAGAAGTTGCTGTGGAGGGGAGAAGGTCCTTAACTGGTGACTTAGCCTTCTCTGTGACTTACTCCTCCAAATATTCCTATTCAGCTATGTCCTGCTTTCTCTAGCATGATAAATCTATTGCCCCACTGTCATTTCTGCTCACCGTGCCTGCTGACTGAATTATCCTTACAAGCTGGAGAAATATCATCTGACAGGGTGAGTTGCCACGGGCAACACCTTTGCGGTTCCCAGAAGGTGACTTCAGATACTGTATGTAGGCACTAGTTTGTAGTGATCAAAAGACACACGGATACAAGGAAGAGCCAAAGTAAATACTGTGTTATTAAATCCCTAAGGCCACGCATTTTTATATACATGACACAAAATGTGCGTACATACAAATGCAGTATGAAAGGAAAATTTGCTTAACGTTACAAGGTACATAATAGTGTCTCAACATAACATAACATAGTATACACAGGTACATAACATAACAGTGTATCAAACCTGATGATACAGTGCCATCTATGAAAACACAGATTGTGTTTATTAAAAATGGTTCCTGGCATTTAACAACACTACCCCTCAGCCTATTATGACATTACATGACTCATGTTAACCAAGTCACATGACTTTTTAGCAGCCTGATACTAGACTGATGCTACTACTATTTCCACTCAGATTCTCTCATTCCCTACTGATCACGTTAGTCCCTTTCCAGGAAAGAAGAGGAGATCGGTCTCTTGATCTTGATCTTCCTTTATTACTTCTCTCTCCCAGCCCTTTTTCCTCAGGGCATTCTCTCCCTGGCCAACTGGACCTTCTACTCTCTTAGCTCATTACACTCTCTTGATCTTTTACAGTTCAGGACTACCTTTGGAATTAGGGAAAGGTACTGTAGCGTAGAGTAGAGAAGTTCATTGCCATATGTACATGTACACTGGAATTCATTTTTGCGCTGATCTCTCAGGACAAACACAGTACAACAGATGATACAATACGACACACAACACCACTCAATGTAGGCAGTACATTAAAAAATGGTACATAATCCTTGTTCTGTAGAGCCCAGCTATTTTTCCAAGACCAGATTGTATTATTGTATTTGTTATGGCACAGGGTTTCTCTTCCTCGATGCTTGAATTCTAGCTCTTTTATAAGTATGAACAGGTACGACACTACACCTCCAGGCAGTGCCACACTCCACCAAGTGCTTGCTCTAGCATTGAGCCTAACAAACAGGTACAACAAACAGTTCTTTCACTGCATCTTCCACACATTTCATTGGGTCCACAGTCACTCCTATCTACGGAGCCTTAGTTCTTTCTCCCCATTTCTCCATGTTAAATTTTCCACCAGTGACATAACTGCCAGCCAGCTTATTCTTCCTGCTGCACTTGAGTCCTTAGGCTGCTCTCTTACACTCCTGCCGATAGTCATCAGAGGCATGATTAATTCAACAGGAACCTTCTTTCCCCTCACATGGAATTTTACTCACAGTGATTGGCCAACCATCATTTAGCCCTAGTGTCTCTAGTGTCTCCTGTTTCCAAATACTCATCAGCCATCTTGGCTCAAGACCACACCTAGGCCCAAGTTTGAGCCAAGATGGGAGCAACTAAGCCTATTCCAGACGCACAGGCCACATAGCAGGACTATTCCTCAGGGTGCTATACATTCATGTAGCCATTAGTCCAGCCAGCAGATCTTTGGATCTTTAAAGATTATTAGACAACTGAAGTGTGATGAAAACTATATTAGTTTCAGTTTCATAAGTAATTTGCAACTAATTATATACTGTATGTATTGTCAGTTGTCTCTTGTTTGCACAACCTATAGTATTGCAGATAGACGTATTAACACGTAAGGTAATTTACTAGGTACATATTAACAAACAACTTTTATCATTGGAACAAGTAATAGGTTTATTCCACGCTGAAAAGAGAAGAAACACAATGTTTTGGCTGTGGACCCTTCTTAGTGTGCCGAAACGTTGTGTTTCCTTTCTTCTCTTTTCAGCATGGAATAAATCTATTAATTGTTCCTTTGCAGCCTACACATGCTGACGCAGCTACCCACCTGAACCTTTATCATTATTTTATAGATTTATTTGGAATTATCAGGTTCACTAAGATAAATGCAGTAGATGGGTACCAGCATTCCATTAAAGATGAAGTAATAAAAAACAGTAAGTTCACATGTGATGACTTTAACTTTAATGGAATACATATGAGTCTAAAATTTTGTTTGTTTTTTTCTGTAAATTGTCATGGTATAATTAATTGTCTTAAGACGCAAAAGGTCCAGTGGATGTTTTAAATAGCACTTGTTTTTTTAATCTCCAATACCTTTCAAGCAAATGTACTTTACTGTAAATTTACAACTAAAGAACTTGAGGAGTGAGGAGCTTTTTTGTCTTGCAGATTCTTAATAATGAAAGGAAATTTATGAATTAATTATTTTTTCTCCTTAATTTTATGCTTTGCATAAGTGCTTTTTTACTTGCTATTGTGAAGACCAATGGGATTTATTTTTTGTCGCTGACACACTGCCTTAATCACAATAAAATTAAAAACAATGTGAACAGCTCTGTCTTTTGTATTGCAGTTTTAGCAAAAAGGTCGCACTCTTTCCTTACCAAATATAGTGGTTTAAAATTGGTGTCTCTAAAATCTTTGGTCTTGCCTGCAACTGCACAGTACAACAGAGTCTTGTGAAAGTAAAAAATCAGCAAGGCCTTTGATATCGCAGAGGAATTGGTTTTTATGTTGATTCATATCAGTCCTGTGGGTGTTTCCAGTAATTTGCCATTTCAGAAAAACACTTTGTTAAAAGTTGGATACTTATTTTAAAGATATTTTTTTCAAGAGCTTCCTAGAACTCTATTTAGTGTGTATAACTCATAGTGCTTATAATGTGCATGTGTAGCTTAAAAACCTTTTACTGTAATTTAAAATATTATTTTAAGTAAAACGTTAAATATATTATGCTCTTTTCTTTCATTATCGTGCAGAATAGTAATTTGGATCTTCTTGGTAGTTTGAATTCCTTCAGGTATGCAGGATTGTACAGTAAATATGTTCAAGAACGAATGTTCATCTGCCTATCCATCAGTTTCCATATGTATTTAAGAAAAAGGGAAGGTTACAAACAAAAGGAAGCCAATCTAATTTAATTTTAAAGCTAGTAGTTAATTGATCAGAATATTTTATCCAGCCATTTTTTTTAATCAAGCCTGTGTATCATATTTAACAATATGGCTGACTAGACTGTTCCACACTCCTACACTCCTTGCTGTAAACGATTGCCTTCTTTTCTCATTTTAAATGCTTCCCCATAGTTATCACATGTGTTTTCATGTGTCAGTGTTGATTCCAAAGAGGTGTGCTGGTATTTATATAGATATTTGATCTATTTGTTTGGCTGTTTATGAGCAAGCTTATTTGAAAACAGTCGTTTTTAATAAGGACAGTGTAATGACAGTTTCTTCAACATCATCTTCTCGTTTGTACTGAGAGAAACTGGGGTAAAATGTTGCTAACTTTGAAAAAGTGAATTTTGTGTCATCACTACAATTATGAAAGTATACATTTATAGTAGCTTTTAAAGTATCTCTGTTGTGAGTGGTTTTAGAGCAAATCAATGTGACTTTAGTTAGATGATTTTTGCTAAATATATGTGGAAATAAGGCAATACTAAGTGAGGTGCACGATGGTAGATTTTCAGCAAACTCTTTGCAAAAGCATTTTTTATCCCTTTGAGGATTTCTTTCTTCATAGAAATATTTTTTTTCAGAGCCCGCAAGAACATCAGCATTTTATGGAAGCTTACAAAGGGAGGATTGGCTACACATCTGCTGGTTTTTCCTGTTCCATCTATGACACTATCAATATATGTACAGTGGGATTTAAAATGGCATTTGCAAAGAAGAGGCAGGTTATGACGAATTTGATTAACTGCTGAGTCATTTTACATAATGAACAACACTATCAGGGGAAAACAATTCAGCTCTCTTTCCAATAGCTGGAGCACAATAACAGATTTAAGAACAATACAATCCTGAGCCACCGCTATCTTTGTGTCTGGGACAAACACAGGGGTTCTTCAGCATGAGGTGACGGACGCAAACTCTCTGCAGGGTCAGAGCTATTGCCTGACCATTCCTGGATCCTCACTGTGGAAGTCACAGCATCCTATCCCTGATTTCCACAAATTTATCAGCTCTTGACTTTCACCTCTTCTTTTTGTCACTGTTGACCATGAAAATATTCACAAAGTGTAATAGTGTTTCCCCTCATATTAACATATTAAGAACAGTTTGATATGAATTGTCACTGAGGTGTGGGGGGATACAATTTACAGAAATCATTTTCAAAACTTAAATTCTATTTAAGTTTCTACAATAAAGTTGAAACACGTCTTCTAAAATAAAGAATATTGTCTTCTACAATAAAGAATAATAGATACAGTTAATAGAACAATAAAAGATGAGTTAAAGAGATTTTCTTTACTGATCCTTGTTAATAGAGGGAGCAGAAGAACCACACTATGCTGTCTCTTATATTTAATATTGTCTGTAATATTTATATTACACCAAAAGGATGTGCAATGCCCTCTTTTTCTGAGAACACATAACTGATCTAAACATTTTACTGCATAGATCATTTTAAGAAGTTTGCTTTGGTGGAAAAAATACAGGTTTGTTGCTTAAACAGCAGTAGCAACTTATGGGAAAGTATAATGCTATACTTTTTTTCAGAGACCAGAAAATGTCTCTTTTAAGGCCATAAATCAAGTAATTATCTTGGGGGTTTGTACATCAATAAAATAGAAGTTATAAGTGAGAAAAAAGACCCACAATGGGAGTACTGGATATGGTTGTATTGCTCAGACTAAGACAATTATAAAGACATTACATTCAGGCAGCAAATGAGGAATAATGGTATAGTCATCATATAAGTCTTTTAGAACTCTATCCCAACCAAATTCTTTATTCAAGTGTTGTGGGTTTTTTATGGGTATTGAAGCCTGCAGTTGTAAAGGGGGAGTTGATTATGCATTTAATTCCCCACTGCATTGTCTCAGGTCTCATGGATGTGGGTCCATGTTATCAGCAGGGGCTGGGGAACTTTTAGCCATGTTGGAGGAGGGAGGAGTCGAATGAATTGCTACAAGGACACATGATAGACTGTTTTCTGTTCTTTGACTCTTGAAGCACTCTACACTTTGATATTTAGCGCATGATAGGATGAGATGATTTGCAAGAAGCTACAGTAGTCTTTTCAACTATCTCCTTCTGCCAATTAACATATAAATATGTCTTTGAATTGTTGGAGAGAACTAGAGTTCTAGGAGGAAATCCTTCCAAACACAGGAAAGACATACAAACTCCATTCACCCCAGGTCTGGAATTGAACCCAACAATGCGAAACAGAAATGCTAACCACTGCACCACCTATATTATATTATATTATATTATATTATATTACATTATATTGTAACGCTTACGGCCGTCAGGTACTGTGTAAGAGCCGGCGTACCAGAGCAGGTGACGTCACCGCCCTTCCCTATGATAGCAGGACTACAGCTACTGGGCTGGAAGAGAGATCTCTCTTTAGCTCACGGGGCTGGGTCGCTGCAGAGAGACGCGGAAGTCCCGGGTTCGAGCCCCGGACGGTGTGGGGCCGACCTGATGCGGCAAGGGCGCCCGCCGGAGCCCCCGTTGCGTTACATTGGTGTCAGAAGCGGGGTGGGATAGCCCTTCGCCGGGGACGGCGATTTAAGCGGGGGAGAGTGTAACGCTTACGGCCGTCAGGTACTGTGTAAGAGCCGGCGTACCAGAGCAGGTGACGTCACCGCCCTTCCCTATGATAGCAGGACTACAGCTACTGGGCTGGAGAGAGATCTCTCTTTAGCTCACGGGGTTGGGTCGCTGCAGAGAGACGCGGAAGTCCCGGGTTCGAGCCTCAGTCGGGATGGGGCCGACCAGATGCGGCAAGGGCGCCCGCCTGAGCCCCCGGTTGCGTTACAATATTATATTATATTACCCACTTAAGAGTGGCCTTGAAAAGCATCCTAAAGAGCTCATTTGCAGTAGCTGGTGAATTTCTGCTTTTATAAATATGACTCCTTCAGTTTTCATCAGTTTCCACACACATCAACAGTGGTCACACAAATACCAGCACTAGTGTGGAGTATGAACTCGTCTCATGATGGTGCTGAACAAGCAAATTCTGTAGTCCCAGAGCTCTGATGATCTGATCCAGTCTTTCATCCAGCAGGGAAAAGCCCACATTGGAGACAGGACAGCTGTGACCCGCCTCGGTCATTCCAACAAAAATCACATACTTATTTAAAACAAACTTTAGAAGGAGCAAGTTCTTTTTCTGAAAATGCTGTATTGGAAAACAAATAGCTTCAAAGTGTTATGTTTTAATCATTTATTTATTTTGCTCTTTTATCCAAAGCAATGTACATTTGTGCCCATTTATAGAGCTGGGAATTATGCAATCTGAGTGAAGTCCTGTGAGTGGTGCCCCCACTTAGTATCTGTGCCCCAGCCATTGCTCTGCACTGCTACCTTGCTTAACAATTTGTTGAAATTAATTAAACCATGCCTGTTCTGGATTGGCCTAAAAGATACAGCTGTACATTCAAAGTAATTTGCATATAGTATACTGTCTGAATTAGACTTAACCATATGAAGTTTATCATGCATTACTAAACATTCAAATAGCACTGACATCTGAAATTCTCAATCTGTTCTATGTCAGGAGTATTATTCTTTGTATTTTGCATGTATCTTTTGATCCGCCATTTGAAGAAAACAATCTTTGACTTCCCTTTTTCCTGGAAAAGAATTTTCAAAGGCAGTACAACAAAGCATTGTTTCTGTTATACATCATTGTTTGAAAGTCAGAAACAGGTCATCATGTCAAAGAGAAAAGTCAAGGTACTTTTTTTAATCAGTTATTATCAGAAATCCTTTTAGACTGTGAGTCATTTATAGTTGGCTACATGTATTAAGTACAGTAAATGAAATGTTACACTTCTTGTCAGTTTCTGTTCTGGGATGTTTTGGGGGGTCTTATCATGTAGAGAAAAGCTTTCTGTAGAAGCTAGATAGATCACTTGTCCAATAAGAGAACCATGTAAAATAACTGTGAAATCTTGATTCCTCAAATAGATATCACAGATAATGTACCAAAGCTTTTGAAAAGCCGGGTAGTCTAGACTAATGACTCTGCTTTACATGAGTTTGCGAAGGCAAAATATAATTCTTTAAATCTTCCTCTGCACATCTGGAAGGGAACAAGATCCCTTAACAATGATAAAATGACTGTTGTGTTTAAGGAGAGAAATTATGCAGAAGTAGGCCTTCTGTGTTTATTTTAACAGTACAAAGCAGCTAATATCATTCAGCAGGGTGAATCTGTTACAACTGACAAGTTGTATCAATTACACACTAATGCAGGCTTTTCCTCAACAACCAAAATGAAGAATTATGGCTTTTCTTGTCCTGTGGTTTCTTGATGAAAGCTTTTTCCTGTTTCCAATCTGATTACAGGTACACAAATGAAAGCAGATACCCTTTGATAGATGATGTGGTACAAAACAAACATCTAATTTGCATGATAATGAAGAACTGATAGAGAGATGGGAAATGTGTCTTTTCTTTTATTTAATAAAAAAAAACGTAAAGGAAAGAAGCCAAACCTCTTCGAGGTGAATTTAAACCTCAAACAAGGCGAGTTAACCCAACACACAGTGCTGTTATCTTCATTTTGGCTGTCCAAAGAACAGAGAAGTAACTGTACTTTGTCTTCTTTATTTCAAATCCTGCTCTTCATATGCATGAAAAGAGACATTGAGGAGTAAATCACTAAAACCCCTGTGACCTGCTTTCCTGTGGGGGTGGCAGAATTTATTTTTGTGTCAGAAAAGGAGAAAGAGGATAGCCTATAACTATTGTAATGCATCCCTTGTGAACATGCGTGTTTTTAGGCTTTCATGTGATGTGGATTAAATTGAAAACACGAGGCACTTAAACTTCAGCACACTGTGGTAACCCTTTTTGTCATTTCATCCCCATGTAATGGAAGGCTTCATCAATGAATTTTTTGTTCCAATTAAAAATATTCAATACAAACACGCTGAGGGATGATGAGGCCTAACGTAATTTAAAGGAATGAATAATTTCTATAAAGCAAATCAATTAATCAATTATTTTTTCTTATAAAAATCTGGGTGTTTGAAGTCTACCGTGTTACTGTGTGTTTCCATGATTTCTGATTCCCTGAGTTGCTTCAGAAACAGAATCGTATCAACAATTATGTCTACAGTATGTCATTTTTTGTGAGTTCCTTTTGAAACTTTTTTGTCTTATTTCTCTGTGTTACTTAGTTTACTCCATCTTTAGAAATGAGTATCAACAATATGCTTGCTTATATTAACAGCAAAAGTAGTTGTATTCAGTAATACACAAACCTACCAAGAAGGTGTATTCTTTCTACAATATAGTATAAAAGTATATTATAGTATAAGGACCTCCCATTTTAAATACAACTGAATGGATGTGTGTAATTGTAACAAATAGTTCTACTGTAACATCAATTATGATAAACATTAAAAATAGATCTGCAGGTGGGGAAGGCAGAGGAATCTGCCTGCACTTAAATTAAACTAGTCAGGTTTCTTCTTTCAAACTTAAATTAATAATTTAAAAGTAAACGTTTGTAACATGGTAAGTCAACATGGTAAGTTTGTAACATGGATAAAGGCATGCACCAAACAAATAAATCACAATAATTTAAATATAAGTCTGAAGCATGAGAGTTAAGAGTTTACATCTACTAATTCTGTAAATCTGTTGAATATGTTCATAAACATCTATAACACTGTTTAGATACTGTCCATATTTTTGCTTCAGTCCATTTTAATCTTCACTGAATAATATTGTTACTAATAGCATTTCTAATTGACTCGTCTTGAGATTTTGCCCAAAGTAAAAAAGAAAATTAGAAATGAGAAAAATCTAAGTATATTCACTAATTTGGCTGGATGGCTGTGTTCACGTTTCCCATATCATAAAAGCACATTCTTTCCCCTGATATAATTGTGTCACCAGGCTGTTTTTAGACATCACCACAGCAGAAACCTGACTAGCTTTGATTTCAATCCACTCATACAAAACACACTCATGTCCCTGGACTGCTTTGATGATAAACTAAATAGTCAGCTAATTGCTTTGAAAATGATCAAATAAAAGTCTAAATCACTGCACTATAAATGGCAACCAGACTTATATCTGTAAGACGTTTCCCCGCAGTGATGTTAAGAAATGTTTGGGTAAATCTCTTTGCAAACCTCAGTAGGTAGGAAGACTAGAGTTTATCCTGCTTTATACAGATTTCAGTTAACTGAACACAGTACAACACAGTCACTGTGTGGGTTCTAGACCATAGCATGTTAAACTCCCAAGGGTGCTGGTGCCTGGTTACACAGCTGGGCTGAATAAACCCATCAGGGAAAAGCACCTAATTAAGGAGCACAAAAGTAATGTCATCAAGGGAGTTTTGAACCTTCAACCCTGTGTTGATGAGCCTAAAGATCTTACTCCCACCTTCTCTCCGTGAACTAGATCAACAGCATCCAAGTGTAGGTGTGTCTCAGTCTTTCAAACACATATTCTGGTAGAAAGCCTTAAAGTTGAAAAGCAAGCACAATCATTGGTTTAATGTGTGCATGTGCATGTACAGGAAACAGTGACTATTCCCATTGGAGGGTTTACAAATTAGCCAAGGAACCTTGACTTGATCCCTCGGCCACTTAGAGCTGTTGCTCCTCTCTTTAATAGCAAAGGGGAAGGCTGGTTACTTAAAGTGATGCAATTGTACTATCATTCTGCTTTCAAATGTGCTTTCTGCTTCACTGGGTGGTCCGTGCGCTATTTTGTTTGTGCTTTTTCTGTCACACAAGTGCATTGATAATGTCTCAAGGGGCATTGGACTGAAAACCAGGAGGAGCTCAAGACTGACTCCGCCGGTTACATGATGCTGGTGGCACTGATGGCTGCCGACCTCACTGTGGATCAGATTTATCATGAGATGCAAGATCACAGAGCCACCCTAGAGAGCACTAATTGCCTGTGCTTCAGCTGAATTGCATCATAGTGGTTAAATTTGTAACTGTGCATCATGGGTAGTTGTGACACTCTTTTGCATTTTACACATGTGGCGTTTACCTACAATTTCCAGTTTTTTACAGTGCCTCTGTATTTATCAGATTTATCAGTGATTCTTTCCTTAGGAAAGCAAATATACAGCATATGTACAGTAGGATATTTCAGAAACAAAGTATTTGAATACTTCAAAAACACTGAGAGACTACAAAAACTACAAAACTCAAAGTGGGTTCTACAGATAGTGAGAATATGTAAAAACTAATTTCATACTTATTTTTTTTCAAACAAAATATTTGGTAACCCATACGTTGGTATACTGCATCCTATAAGCTTTATCATAATCCAGTTAATTCATCTTGGAGAGTAGCTGTGAGAACCTACAGCAATTTGAAATTGCATTATTTGACAAAATAATTTTACTTGTCTTCATACTGGCCCAAACCAGGGTCATATATATTAAATCACTCAGAGCTTGTTTTGTTTTTAGTAATTAGTGTTCAAGTACTTGGGAACACCACATAAAAGACAATTGTCACAAGCACTGCTGTAAACCACACCATCACTTCAGACATCATCCATCTGAGCCACATACTGTATAGTGTTTACAGATCTAAGAAGCATTAAATCATTTCACAGTGCGCAGCAGGGTCTTTATTTCTTTTGAACACGTGCTATAGAAGCATGAGAAACTATGTTCTTTTTAGGTTTTGTTGTCAGAAGTAGGAGAAATAAACCACAGCATTTTTCATTTTTTGGTCTAAAAATACTCAGGTATGTAATAAATAGGCTAAATTTACAAAACATCAGCTTGACGTTCATATGAACTTCTAATAATTTACACTTCTAAACCGTAGAGACCAGAAAGGCTGGGTTTGGTTGTGTGTGCTAAGGTACTGTATAAATGCACAGAGGGATTTGGATCTCAACTCAGTGGGGTTACAAACATAAACTCATAAAATCATCTCAGTAAGAGTAGTAAACACTTGGCTTTTAATGTAAAATATTCATATATATTTGTATATTTGTATGTGTATATATATAGTGAAAGCTCAATATGTTGTTTATGGCTACAATTTCTTTGATAAAATCTGCACAATGGATCCTCAAGGGGGTCTCTGGATCGTAACAGATATTCCCTATTGAGCATACACACTATCGACATAACAAAAAGCAAACTGAGAGTACTAAAATAGAGGGCTAAGAGAGAATTGCCTAGACAGCTCTCTAACTGATTATACAACTAAAAGGAGAAAAAAGATAGATAAATAAAAGATTGCCCACGGTTTTTATCAGTGCAATGCTATTAGATACCACATTCACCACTGGTATAGCCAGTTCTAATCTTGCGCCAGCAAAAAGGAAGAGCATGCTGGAATATCAGGAAACTAAGACAATTAAACGTCAGTACCCAAAAGGCAGCATGCACAGCACTATTGAGAACAGAGGAACATAAGAGAAGTTACAAATGAGAGGAGGTCCTTCAACCCATCTACCCCTTTTAATAGTAGATAACTGTAGATCCTAGATAATTGATCCAAGGATCTCATCCAGCCGTTTCTTCAAAGAAACCAAGGGGTCTGCTTCAACGACAAGGCTCAGTAGTTTGCTGCATACCTCTAAAACCCTTTGTGTAAAGCAGCGCCGGCTGTTCTCAGTTTTAAATGCACTTCCACATAGTTTCCACTTGTGCCCTCTGGTTCATGTTTCACTGTTCATTGTGAGGAATTCCTCTGGGTTGATTTTGTCAGCACCCTTGAGGATTTTGAATACTTGTATCAAGTTCCCTCTTCGTCTTCTCTACGCCAGAGTAAAAAGTAATCAAAGAATGTAGCAAAGAGTAAAAAGGATGTCACGAAGGATGTGCAATGGGTTGGGATCTTTTGAGACGAAAATCACTATCGAAATTCAATGGATTATTACTATTAAATGAATGTGTGATGAACAGCTCATTAGACCTCTTCAGGAATTCACTAGAAGATTTATTCCAAAAATTGGTATCCATCTATCCATCTTCTAACTGCTTTATTAAATACAGGGTCACGGGGGAGTCGGATCCTGTCCATCGCAGGACACACACAGACACGAACACGCGCACACTCACACCAGGGTCAGTTTTCCCAGAATCCAGTTAACTACCAGTATGCTTTTGGACTGTGTGAAGAAACGCACACAAACACAGGGAGAACACACAAACTCTAACACAGGCCCCCAGCACTGTAAAGCAGCAATGCGTACCACTATGCTGCCCAAATTATGATAACTGGAATGGCGATATTTTTTTTCTTAGATTGCTTCTTCTATTTCCCCTATAAGGAAGTTCTCTCCTCATACACCACATCGCCTCGCTTATCTTTGTTTGGTGAGCTAATGTCAATCCAGCCTACTGGAAACAAATTCATTTTGCCACACAGCTAAGGTATGTGCCATTAACCCATATATTTGCTTCATTTATGCTCATCCCAAGCCCATTTTTTACACAAATACAGACTTTACAATCCTGTGATTAAGCTATTAGCAACAGTTGAAAGATGAAGTAAAGGAATTCATTTTTTATTTTGCTGCTGCAGACGTTTTTGAAATGGAATACAGCTGAGCACAAAAAAGCATTATTCAAACAACAGGGAACTATTTAATCCACTCAACCTTAACAGTTCAGACAGACTGACTCAACAGTAGCAAAACTTCCTTCCAAGGCTAAGATAAATGCAATAGACAAATATAGGCCATTGTTTATATAGAGCATGGAACATTTTGTTTAAAAATGGCATTGTTTAAAACAAAAGCAAATTCTCTTGTTTTCTTCTAAGCAGCAGCAGCTGCAGCAACAGCAGCAGTTTCAGCCCTAGAATGGACATATGAGTTATTTAGGAAGCCGGGTTTGAAGAAAGGTAGACAAAGAAAAGCAAAAACTGTCTGAAACAAGTTACAGAATGCCTCAGTACAACAATATGCTGTTCTCCAGGTCCTGACATGTATTCAGTTTGTGAGAGTAAACCAGTAACCATGCAATGTAATTTTCCACAGATGCAATGTGGTAATAAATAAAAAGAAACTGTTAGATTGAGCATTTCAAAGGTGATTGTGTTATATTTGATTTTGTGACTGGACTGTGCTTTGTATCTGTATTTTTAATCATGATATTATACATGAAACCACAGTTTAAAACTATTTGAGGATACAGTCTCAGCAATTGCTGTTGCTGTGAAAAGATCAAATACGCTGAGTCAAAAGTAATTCTTTATAGGCAGTCAGTTTAACCCATCTGAAGATCTGAAAATATTTGTGGAGTCTAACTGATTGTGCAGTTAAAACCAAGAACAGGGGACACATTTTTACACAAAGGGCTGTGGGAGTCGAGAAAAAACTGCCCGGCCACATCGTTAAAGCAGGCTTCTTTTAAGAAAAATGGGGCTTTAGATCCTTTGACTTATTAGCTACTAACAACCAAATAAGTTATACGGGCTGAATTCTTATGTTTGTAACAGGTCTTAAGTACTCATTTTAAACCAGCAGGAATTTACAGTAGAGACAAGTATTTAGTAACTGTATAGATTTAAGCGGCTGGGCAATTTGCTTCACTCCTAATAATATCGGGCAGTAAGAAACCATCTTACAAATTTCTGAGTGAGATAGAGAATGTAAAAGGTTAAGAAGTAAGAGTAGGGAAATCTACCCATCATGCAATGCACACCTTTTGTGACAGCATTCCTCATTATGCGTGGCTCGTAAAAAATCATTTCATTTACTTTTAATAATGTAAGAGTGACTATTTAAACAAAGCTGGGGGAAATATTGCTATAAAAATCAACCACCAAAAAAATGCTCAATTCTCAGTGTTAGTTTTCTTCACTGCTTTTGATAGCCCAACTCCAGTCATGGTGGAATATCTGTGTGGCCACAACTCCAGATTTAATAAATAAAGCCAAGCACCAGCCTAGGACTGTAGGACTGTAGTTTACAACAGGACTCCCTGCTGAGCTTTATCCCTCTTTATTAAGGGGTTTAGAAGCTGGGACATGCTAATTCCTTTTGAAAGAAGCCAAGCCTTTTCAAAGCATTAAGAATTATAGAGAATCAATGAGAAAAAAAACATTGCAGTTTCAATTTTCTTAACTTGGTGTCATGCATGCATTTCTTGGTTACCATTACATATTGTATGTGTCTTCACTCAACAGCTGCTTGATTGCTCTCTATGTCACACAGATGGAACTCTAAAGGCAGTATTGTCTATAATACTTTATTGTCTTTATGTCCCTAATTGGATATGCATATAAAAATGTCATTTGTAAATTATGACAGAGAAACAGTGACACCTGAAGAAGACTCGATAGCTGAAATTTTGTGTTTCTTCGTCTTACTGTTCAACATGAAGTTAACTTGTACTTGGTCCTCAGAAGCGTGGTTATGAAGTTGAAGATGGGCTGGGGTCACAGAACTCAGTACCCTAGAAGACAGCTCTCACCTCACCAGCTTTGAAGATGAAAAACAGAAACAGCACAACACTCCAAGGGGATCCCGTTGTAATGTAATACTATGTATGTAATAGTATTCTGTGAAATAAAAACACATAATTATTTCTATAAAATCATCACAACCAGTGAAGGGGAAAAGTGCAAAGTGCAGTTTTAAATATTTTAAATTAGCAGCTCTTTATATAATCATGAACTATTTGTTTCATTGTAATATGCTTTCAAATAAACAGCTTCAAAAAATGGCCATGGGAATCCAACTTTTTACTTATTAGACTTTTAAAATGTTGCCCTTCTTAAACTCATTATTATAATGGCTAGGTCATTGTATCTCCCTCCCCCCAGTCTTTTCAAACAGGAGAGCTCTAATTGCAGTTCCCTGAACCAATCGCCTTGTGCAAGCACAGCTTCAAAAACAGGTGTACGTACAACAGAGAGTTCAGAGACACTGTCAGGAAAAGAGTTTAGAAGTGGAAAATGGTCTTTGAACTTTGTCTGCCATGCAAGTCAATTACTCACAGATATTATTTTTGTTTTGACTTAACAAGTACTTTCTTTCATATTAGATTTGAACACTCAAATCCTTCTAGGCTTGCTTCGCTGCTTCAGCAGCGACAAACCAAGGGACAAACCAGATGGCAGCAGGCTGAGTGTTTCTCTAAGGAAACCCCTGTCAATCACGTGGAGCTGGTTTAATATGTGGATTACCACAGGTTTTGTTCCAGTACCTCTTCTTCTTCTTCTTCTTCGAGCGTGGCTGTTCGAAATGATTAATGTTGCTTAAAGTCAAGCTATAAAAAGAACAATAACATATCTGGTTTAATTAATATATCCCAAAAGAATAAGGTTTAAAAATAGCTGTTAAGAAAAAAATGTTTTCTCCCATTTAACAAAAAATATAGCTGAAATGACACATACAGAAGAACAAACCATTTCTTGTTCTTCTGCATATATTTACTATTATAATGCACATGCCTTTGTAATATGTTATATGATATAGGGCATTTTGCCCTAAGAACATTATCATCAATTCCAAATTAGAGCATATTTGAAGTGTTTACAAATAATGATGTATATATTTATACAACTAGTGTATAACAAACGCAAAGCAAAACACAATTTGTCTGCACACCTGAGCTTTAGTTAAATGTTAATTTATGTGATTAGAAAGTGACAGAGGGAACCTATACAGAAATAAAATGATTTTTTCAAGTGAAAAACTCCAGCTTCACTGCATATTTAAAATCTTTCAGTGATGACACTGGTGTGCAGTTCACAATGTTTGGGAGGTAGAGAGCCAAGTTCCCCACCCCCACAAAGCAACATCTTTATATACAGTATATGTTTCATTTTCTGTTGATTCTCAGTTACACCAAAATATAATTACTGTTATGTTTGGACTAACCATGGTATAGGATGATTTTATTGATCATATTTGTGGTTTGGCATCTGCTATATCACCTGAATGTTTTCTTTTCTGTCCTTATTTGAGAATCTATCAGATAAAGATTGAGCTTATGCTTTTGTTGTGTAAGCAAGCACATAGCAAACAATGCTTTTAGTCTTCCAGTAATTGGGGGGATTATGTTTCTAGGGAGGGACTGGAGATTAGGGAATGGAGCTGCAGATCTTTCAGTCACATTTGCAGACTGGACCATTTGTTTAATAACCAGACGTGGAACTCAGATAAACCCTGGCTCAACAGCTGTTGTAAGTTTCAAACATTAAGTCAGTCCATGAAAGCACTGTGCTTGGGTTTACATACAGTACATAGAGCTGTGCGTGTCACCTGCAACAGAGTCTCTGTATTAAGGGGTAAAAGGCACACACAGAAAACCATGAGGGTTGTGACTGGGATTTTTGTAAAAAAAATAATAGAAGTATGTTTTTTTAATTAATTTTATATTAGCTTAATATTTTTTATGTTTCAATGGGAAAATACAATTTAGCAAATCGAATTTAACAAGAATTAATTCAGGTGGGTAGCTGCGTCAGCATGCGTAGGCTGCAAAGGAACAAGTAATAGGTTTATTCCATGCTGAAAAGAGGAGAAAGCTTCTCTTTTCAGCATGGAATAAACCTATTACAGTACTTGTTTCTTTAGCAAGAAATGTCTAATTGTGCAAAGCCACAGTCTTCTAGTTCCCTAGCTTTCCTTTCTTTTCTTTGGGAACTCAAGAGCAAATAGTTAGCAGTTCCGTTATTCCAAGGAAACGAGAGAGCAGCATGTGCTTGTGACACACATGGAGCAGGGTTAGGCAAAGGCACAGAGGCACAGTGGCCCTGGCTGTGGGTTTGGACAGCAGTCTAACTGATGAGGAGGGACTCACCATGGGGACAGATAGCAAAGGCTAGTGAAAAGCCAAATAAAGCCGCCGATGACATGGTGTGATGTTGAAGTGTTGCTACATACAGTTCCTATTTCTATTTTCTCACTTGTTTCTTTTTCATTTTCCCAGGTGTAAGTCGGGCATTCCTAAAATGATGTAGAATAAAAAGCAGGGTTCCTCAGGGATCCTAGACCTACAGTAGATGTTTTTTTAAATAATTTTTTTATGTAACTTGATAGGGGGGTGAGTGGGTGGACAATATTACTGATTAATCCTGTCAGGAGTCAGGAGGGGATTATGAAAATCTTTAAAAATTGATAATCAATGACTCCAGTTGTGTTATGTCCAGACAAGTTGTGTATGTTGTACTTTGTCACGATGTAGGTAAATTTCAGTTTCGTTTTAAAACAAGACAGACGTTCGACTGGTGTAGATTATAAAGATGTTCAAGTTTCAAATCATTAACAAATTCCAAATCAAGCTCTTTCTCTGCCTTCATCTGCTGTAGATGTAAGCAGGAGTCTGGATATCAGATGGGTAGAAAATAAATATTTAATCGTATTCAGTATATAGGCGATTATCAACCAGTTTACATCTCACATAGAAATGGATTAAAGGTACTGAAAGTTACAAAAGGTTTCTGATATATGATTTTTGCAATGCTCCTCTCCTCTTTGTACGACAAAGAAGTATTGTAGTTTAAGACAAACAATATTTTAGTTTCAGCACTAAAATAAATGGCACTGCAAGAAAATAGAACTATTCAAATAATGTATTATTGACAGAGCAATTATACAAATAACACATTATGCTAAATAATATAAAGTCACTAAGGAGTGATAAACTGTATATATATGTATTAATTCTGGTAATGTAATAATATATAAAGTTCAAATTTCCAGTAATAATATTGTAAAAAATAAACATTTACATTTCTAATTATTATTAACATTAGAAGTAGCAGCTGTTAAGTAGTAATTATAGTACCTCTACTATGAACACCAATCTTGGTATTTATTGTTAGAATTTATGTCACCACTCTTACAACTCATTGCTGAAATACTTGAGTGGATATATGTACACAGTATTTATATACAGTTCACACTGTCTATAAACCACTCAGAGCACACCACTCACACGCTAAATAAGTAAACTTTGCTATTTTGTAGCTGTGCATGAACATTGGTCCCTTTTTTCTGCCTAAACGTTCCAGTTGATCTTTAATTTCGGTGCCTTAATTTAACTTCTTTACTCACCTCTGAAGCTTTATTTCAAGCACACACAGATACTTTATTCTGAAAGGCACAGAGGAGAGGGATTTGCACAATGATGCTGTTTCTCTAATGCTGTGCACGAATACAAGAACAACCCAGGAGTTTAGCAGCCTAAAAACAGTATCTCTGGCTGACAAAGAGCCCTTTTTAGGCCTCCTGATATGAGTTATTGCCATGCTACCTAGTCGTTCCAAACCTGAAATTCTAATAATACACTGTGCTTTAGTTTAAGAAATTAATTATATCCAAGATAATTTAAGTTTCCTTTTTGAATACTTTTTACTTTGTTTTTGTAAACTTTCAAACATAGCTGGATGTACAGACAGAGCCATAGCAGCTATCTTTACATGCCTATTAATTTAAATGACGACAAAACCGGCAACACAAACGTCTCAAAAGCTTTTGCTTTTCCACATGTACAGTGTCACACGTTGGCAGTAAAATCTGTGGCTTGGACAGCGTTCTGCAGTTTTCCAAAAATTATCATATTGTAAAGGGTTGCTTTACTGTTACGTATATTGGATTTAGCCCTTAAATGTTATGCTGAGCTGTAAGTACATCATAAATGTTATTAAGCCCTGAAGGAAAACCCATTCATTGGCAGAAAAAAAACAACAAAGGAGGCACCAGAGTCTGTTAATAAAGCCTGCTTCGAGCTGCAGAGTTCCGACCAGTTCCGAAGTCTTCTAACAAGTTTTGTCCTCAATGCATTTGCTGGCAGTCCTATTGCAAATACATCCATTCTAATCCCTATAATTCTCTGAGGTTTAACAGCAGATCATTTCACGGGATGTGTGTTTGTTAAGGATTCTACTTAAACCCAAGTATATTTTAAAAACAGGAATGTAAAAAAAGACAAATTCAACACAAAGGGAGAAAAAATATGAGAATTTTGAAAAACAAATACTAAAAATAAACCTGACAAAGCATAACGCTGGTCTGCAACCGTTTTAATCTGCATATTGTTCAATGGCATATTAATGAGATAAAGTATTGTTATTATGAAATTAAGTAATTTATTGCAAATCTGTTGCTTGGCCTTATGCTTTGACATACAGCATATGATGTCTATGTATATCATAATATATTGCTCAGGATATGAGTCAAATGAATAAGAAAATTGGCTTGGTTAAATGAAACCTCCATTGAGAATAGGCAATCATGTTCTTAAATTAGTTCTGAAACCCCACCACTGTAAGACGCAATCTTTATTGCCTTCTTGCTGTACGGCTCACTGAAAAAAATAATAATCTTCCTTTCATTTATCTGGGGGCAAATTGTGTAATTCTAAACTTACAAAAGTAATCTTTAATATTGTTTGACCCTGTTTTCTGTATTTGAAAAAATGTCTCTCAATACCTTTTAAAGCTGTCAAATGGCAAATTATAATGATCATTTCATCATTCATTTATTCATTTACTTAACAAAATATTCTTAGTGTTCTAGTCATTAATGAAGAGATTTGTTTGAATTTGAATGAATTTGTTTACTTTATTAATTGAATTGTCAATACAATTGTAATAATAATTTTAAAATTGTTTTTGTCTTTTTTCTATGTGATGTCAATTATTGTTATTTCTTAGTATGGTTCATTTTGTCAGTCATGTTGTTATTATATCAGTTACTATATGAGTTGTTTAAATTTCTGTTCCTGTCTAATGTGCTCTGTTCAGCATGATTTACTTTGATGTAAATTTGCCTAGACTGGTGAAAATAATTGGTCAGAAAACAGTCTATTTTCTCTCTTCAAAGCTGCGGATATATCTGTGCTTTTTATATTTATAGATACTGTAAATAATGCAACAACTTTTTTTTTTCCTTCTCTTGCTATTTTACATAAACCTCCAAAAGCTGTCTTCAGTCTCTGACTGAGGTGAAAATATTCATCTGTAGCATGGCATGTGATGGTTTTCTGGTAGAACCTCAGTAATGGCCCCCAAAAATATATCTGCTTTTTATATTTATCCTTGAAGGAAACAGGTGAGAAAAGGCTAGCTTGTTAGTTGCTATCAGCTGGCTAATTACAGGATCTTCTAGGATGTCAAGATATCATCCCTCCTTTTTCTGAAGTTAGCCATTGGATGTGTTTTAAGAACATGATGATTAGGTATCTTGTCACAAACTTTCCCAACCTTTTGTACGAGGAAGTGCCTCCTGTACTGTAGTTTTAAGTCCGGTCCTGCCCAGTTTCCATTTGTATGCTTTGGTTCATGTTTCAATCATGATTCTGAAGAAATTAACTGGATTGACTTTGCAAAAGCATTATTTGTTCCAATTATTCAAAAGGATTCTGAATACTAGCACCCCCTTGTTTATTAACTCTTTTATGTTCAGTCCAGTCTGGGCTGATTCCAGAGCAGCAATGCAGTAAAAAGTGTACACAATATTCTAATCGAGGCCTTATTAGTGCATTGTCCAATTTTAATAGAACTTCCCTTAATTTAATTTCTACAATTTTAACTATACATCCTACCTCCCTGTTTGCATTTTTCATTGCTTCCACACATTGTCTAGAAGACAAAAATGACACCTCAGTCTTTTTCATTGTCAAGTTTCTTCAAGTTCAGTGTTTCACATCTTTTATTTATACTTTTGTTTATGTTTCTGCTACCTGTATGCACTTGCCAAAAGTAAATGTCACCTGCCAGGTATTTGTCCAATCTTGAATTTTGTTTAAATATTTTTGAATTTCATTTGCAGCTTCTACAATCTTTGCTCCCAGCTTGGTATCATCTGCAAACTTGCTTAATTTACTAAGGTAGAAATAGAACTAAAAACAGAAAGGCAGTGACTTCTGCTTTTGAGTCAGGAATGTGTGATTGATGGATTTTGATTTCCAAGCCTTAATAGGATTTCATTATTAAATAGTTACCTTGCTTATGATTTTGACTCAGAAAATACAGACAGAAAAGGATTTGTGTACAAGGTGCACCGAAATTCAGAGCATTAAAGAAAATTTACAGATGAGAGGGCCAAGAAATATCTCAACTGATGACAAATGTTTTAATGTTGTATTTGTGGCTCTAGAATCTGACCTATTTTAAAATTGGATTTTACTATTTAGAGTGGAAAAAAGCATAGAGCTTTGGGCTAAAGCATACCCACATGTATCAATATACTTTAAGTGCAACAGATTATCTAACTGTAGAAATGATAGATTATGTACAGTATACAGTACATCTCAACACCTTCAATTTCCAGATACATTAAAACCATTATGTGAAATTATACATTTTTAATTATGAAGTAGACTAAAAACAATATTTGGAAAACATTAAAAAACAAAATATTCTGTATAGGGGCTTACATTTGTTTATATATTTGTTTCAGTAAGCAGAAATGGCAAGACACTTTATGAAAAATATAATAAGACCATAAATTAAGGAGTTTATTTACCCTGTTTCTTGTAATAATATGTTTTCTATGTTACTTCATAATCAGACATTGGATTCAAATGTTTTTTTAAGATTAATCTCACTTCCTTCACTCAACACTAATATTATAATTATTTATTTGATTAGCAGAATCCTTAATCCAGGGAGATGTATGAGGCTTGTAAAATTAAATTACAATAAGGGCAATTATTTAACATTACAAATCGAAATACAAATCAAATGCAATAATGCAATAGGAGAATATCAATAAATGGCAAAAATCAAAAATTCAATCAATTAATGTTACCACTACAGTGTCAAAGTGGCTTAATTGGGAATGGATAAAGGACGATCATAAGAGGAGGAAGATAGTAAGTCCTTTTTCAGCTGAAACATAAAGGATCAAGTGATAAAAATAATTTTGGTATGATAATGATATCAGAGTGAATGACCTGATTTGCCTGTAAAAATTTTGCATACTGTATATTCCAAGGGTACAGCTTAAGTTCAGTGTTCAGCAGGTCTTTTGCAGTGTTCAGCAGTGTTATTGGTCTTTTTGGTCATAAATAGTTTAAAACCTGCAGAGAAGGATTAAATTGATTCAATTAAACCTTATTTGGACTGATTTATTTCTCCCAGCTTAAAAGGACCTAGAAAACCTACTGCACCACAGACCCTGAGGACCAGAAATGGGAATCCTTTGGAATCTAACACAATTATATCCTCCTACTGAAATGTTTGACTTTTTTTTCCCCTTTTTGTAAGTCAACTGGAAGATGCTGCACAAAAGTGCTGTAATAAGGATAAACTATACATATTTTCCAAAAAAAGAACAGGGCACTTGAAAAGGCTTTGCTGTGTATTTTTGCTGGTTGGAGCTCTGCCTCCTATCACATTATCATCATTTACTGTAGCAGAAAGAACTATCTGGGTTGTTGTGAAAAAAAAACCATGGACTTATAATGGTAACCAAACAAGTGGTGAAAAACATCTCCTCACATAGAATGGTAAACCGTTATTAACTAGGTAAACCAAAGCCATGCACTGATAAAATAAACCTGACATTACAGGGTTCTCAATGCTCACTTCCTGCATCGGTGCTTAAAAACAGGATATTTGTTTTGAAAAAGCCAAAAGGTATAGAATGACTGCGTGCATTTTTCTGCTTTTGTCTGCATTCCAGTTTGTAATGTGAAAGCAGTGACACACTTTAAATGGTTCATAGTGAATTAAAACTGAAGTAGAATGAATACATTATATGCCAATCATAAAGAGAACTCGTATATAGATTTCCCCTGATATATGCTGCCCAAGAATTAATTTCTTAATTGCTCTATGATATGTGCAGCCTATTTTGGAGACTCTGTGTGGTACAGGCATTACAGAAGCACAGCAGTTAGGCTACAGGTAAGAGCGTGGCTGTATGCTTTTTCTCACATAAAACAAAAGCTGTACATGACACGTTCACATGTTGTAAACCTGGTTCTGGGGGGGGGGGGGGGTCCTCACACATGCTGACCTTCATTCCTGCCCTGCTCTTTCCTTAATTGAAAACTGGATGGATTAGATGCTCAGTTGGAACCTTTCAGTAAAATATTTCCTACTCAAAAGCTGAAGATCTTACCTTTTGAAACATAGAAGTTAAAACATTTCGGGACGATTAGAACAATTAAAACAATTCAAAACACTTAAAGAGTTCAAATTCATCCTATTAATAGATCAATTAGGGCTCAGTGATGTACAGTAATTGAAAAATAAAACAAGGTCACCAGTGGGTGTATGATGATGGCAATGATGAATATTACTTATTTGCTTAGATAATCTCTAATAATATGAGATTTATGCTGGTTACTTTCAATGTAATAAGGTGTTACTTTGGTGTAGGTGTAACAAAGTAAGACAAGGTGAAGGAAGAGCTGATCAGTGCGAGCAAATCAATCTAAAACCCTCTACAATTTTTAAGTTCAGTGTTTCACATCTTGTAAGACAAAGTGAAGGAAGAGCTGATCTGTGCAAGCAAATCAATCTAAAGCCCTCTACAATTTTTAAGCAATTTTTCATTTCTAAATTCAGTCCATGGTCTGAATTTGCCCAGGGTCACAGTATTTCATTAATGCATTAGCCTCAAAACTCCAGCATCCCATTTTGCTTAACTAGGCACAAAGCCCGGTAAAGGGGAAGGTACAGTGTATTGTCACTTAAATATAAACGTTTTTAGCATACAGAGATATGCAGAGAGATAATATTATTGCCACAATTGTAAACCATACTGTAATAGTTTGCACATGTATGAAGAGCTTTAACAGATATTTCATTTTCCTACTTTTCCTAACTCTCAAAATAATTGTTTATGCTCCTTTTCCATGAAGGCATTATGATAAGTGTCCCATCCCAACTAAGAAAGTAGCTGCTATACTATATGAAAAATATAGGATAATATTCCTCACACCCAAAGAAGGCTCCACAGCTGAAACGTTGTGTTTTCTTTCATATTACTTGTTCCTTTGAAGATTATATTCCTGTTGTGTTTCTTTCCATGGTTAATATCCTGAGTTTGTCATTTATTTTTATTACAGTACATGACTGAAGTATATTTTTATCTTTCTTGGACCTTGAACGCTGTGTAGGGATGTAGACTGTAATAATGCATCAAAGATTTATATATATATTTTAAGTCTCATTTCTGCACCCCAGAGGGATACACCACACCCCTAGTAGTGAAAATACTGTGCACAAAGGAAGACATCTTGAAAAATGGTCTTAAAATGCAGCTATGGGCAATACAAAATATCAGTGGAGTTCAGAGAGATTACAATTAACTTATTTAACGACTTGTAACTACACATGGAGAAGCATGGTGTTAAATTGATCTGACCCACCCAATAACTCTTTATAGCTCTTATGTTGTGTTACAGAGTTCTGTACAGCAGTATCACTGAAGGGGTAGCAAGGAAGTGTGGCAAACACAAACAGGCCAGAAAGAATCTGCTTTGTCGAGATCTTCACACTGTACTGTTATTTGCACTCCAACGTTTGAAATTCACAAACCCTGCTGTTGCTGTGCCAAATACTGCTTCAAACAAGACAAGGGGTGGAATTTGTCTTTCAAAATTGGAAGCTGTGAGTTTGCAATTGCTAGTTTTTTTTTATTTTGCAGAGTGCACTGCATCCACCGTTTCAAAGCCCATTACAGAGAGCTAGTGGCATTAGTCTAGGAGCTTGTCAACCTACACTAGTAGAATAGCATGTTACAAAGCACTTGTAGACTAAGTGGAGAGATAAACCTGATGTTCATGAGCCATGCATTTCAAAGCACTTACAGGAAGCTTATTTACCAGAAGCTTAACAATCCTGTAGAAGACCCAGTTATGAACTCATAGAAAAGAAGATGGTTAAGCAGAGAAATCACTGGTAAAGAGGAGAAGCAGTTATGTGAGAACAAACATCACAAGTGTGACATGAAAGGATATGGGAAAACCACAGGGAGACCAGATGTGTCTTTGATTTAGATATGAATTGTTTGCATTGGCAGATGCATCTACAATTTAATAAGAGCTATCAATATCAGTATGAGTCTACAACACGAGCAAAGTGCCAAAAATAATCATGTTTTTAAGAAAAAGTAAAATGACTAAAAGCTATTAATTGTATTTCAGATAAAAACAATAGTTAAAAAGAATGAACTATTGTTATGGTTGTTGTGATTGAAAGTATTGTGAATTTTAAAATTGAAAGGACCAGCCTGCAGTTTCTCAAATACTCATTGAAGTAAAACTTCCAGCAGTACAATGAAGTTAAAGGGCTTAAGTCAACTTCTCCAAAGAAATGGCGGACCCGTCTTCACTAATATGCCCACTACCCAGTACAGTTGAAAATATTATGCGTCGGTATGTGGTTTTGGTAATCTCAAGCTCAGTTTTGAATGAATTATGAATGCTGATGGTCATTGCCTGATTCCAGATGGTCAATGTGGAAGAAATGACATTTCTGTTTCTTTTAAGAACTCGAGATGACTCATAAGAATGAAAGCCATACTGGTCAAAGGCAAACAGAGATCAGAGTCACAGTGGAAGCAATCAAAGTGACAGGAAAGAGGAAGTAAGAGAGAAGGTTCAATTTATATAATAACAGGCAATACCAATGAAGAAGTGTTGCCCCATGTAAGTAACTCCCTCTGCCAGAGGCCACAATTCAGTGGTTCTTGCTACTTCAAAGGAATAAGACGTGTTCAGCTGGATGTAATGCCAATAAGGGCTCCTGCTGTGGAGGCTTTTGAAAGGCAAGGGAAGAATCTGAGGTGTCATTCAAAAACCAATAGTGGAAGGATGTACTCCTAAGCATCAGAGTCAGTGTTAGAGCCAGTTAGAATTCTGCCTGTTGTATTCGACGTGAAGGAGCATGATAGGAGTCATTGATCAAGGCATTGCAGTTATTCACCAGGTTATAAAAAAGACATGACAGAGAATCTCAGCACCCACAAGAGAGTGAGATGAGCTAACTTGGTTTGGAAGAGCATTTAATCAAAGATCTTATAGAAGATGAGATATATTTGATTAATAAAAATGAAATCAGATGATACTGACTGCTTGTGTCTGTTAACTTGCACTACATTACTTTGACAACCTCATCCAAGGAATTCATCCTAAGATCTCATCAAGATCGTTTTTGAAATAAGTCAGGTTATCACCTTCAAAAAAATGGCAAGATAACTTGTTCCATACTCCCACACCCCCACACTCCTTTGGGTAAGGAATTATATCCTGTTCTTGGTTTTAAATCCACTTACACATAGTTTCTACTTTTGTCCCCAGGTTTGTGTTTCACTGTTTATGCTGAAGAAGTCTACTGGAATGACATTGTCAATGTCTCTGAGGATTTTGAATTGAGTACCCCTGAAGTCTCTGTTTGAGCCTAAAAATGTTCTTTTAGCTGTGACTTAATACAAGCCTATGACTGGAGATAATCATATTTCTAATCTGGAGAAACCTATTTATTGTTTAAACCAATACTCAGATAAACTTTATGTTGTGTGAAATTTAGAAGTTGTATGTACAGCAGGAACAACCATATCACAGCATAAATGCTCAAAAATCTTATTTGTACAATTAAAGTCCTTGATCTGTAAAAATTATGTGAAAGTATCTTGCATACAGTAAAGCCTGGCACACAGCAGGAATATTTGCTTCCAGAAATATTTTTCTTCAGAACTATTCAGGAAGCATTTTCAGGAAGCATGTTCAAGCAACACATAATTATTCCCAGTGCCCAGCTGAAGACTGAAAGGAAGCCATATCACACTGTGTGACGCTGCACTAAAAATTGCACTAAAACATCACTGAAGATGAAAACAGCCTTTTCTGACAGTGTGCAAATTTATTCAAACAAATGGTCATTAACTGACATTTGATTTAAAAAAGATGCAGACAACAAAAATCCACAGAAATTATTTTTGGGAACAAATCTTGCACAAAATTAATTTAAAAAAATTAAACTGATGCCTTTGAGGTGTGTCCAGGGAAGGTCATATCTATCCTGAATCTGGAAAAACGGATATATCAGCCTCTGACAAAAGTACAGTATGGTTACATAAAGTAAATGTATTACACCATTTTCTTTAAAAAAAATGTCTTTACCCCTTTAAAAACCCATTGCTGTTTACCAATGATGGAAGTCTTTAATCACATTTTGGCATATTACTGTATATGTGAACTTTCTGCCCATTTTGTTTTTTGCCAACTTCCTCCAGCTCCTGCAAACAGTTACTGTTCTCTTTAACTCTGTCCAGAATATTTCAATCCCGTTGTAGCCCTGCAATTAAAAAGGGTAGTCAAGAGTCATGTTGTTTATATTGTGAGCTGTTGATTTATGAGATTCTGAAATTCGAATTCATTGGTCTACAGGCAGATTAATAAAATTAAAATTAGATAAAATTAATCCATCCATTTTCTGACCACTTTGTCCAGTACAGGGTCATAGGGGAGCCAGAGCCTATTCTGGCAAGCAATGGGTGTGAGTCGAGATACGCCCTGGACAGGACACCAGTCCATCACAGGGCACACACAGACACACACTTCCTCACACTCACAACAGGGCCAGTTTTCCCAAAAGCTAATTAACCCAGTGGAAGAATTTACTTTTTAAAGACAGTACAATTCATGTTGCAGAAAATGTTGTGAAATCTACTTAATAAATTAGATGTTTCACAATGCATATTTTGTATCCACAGGAACATTGCAATTTTTTAAATAGAAAATTGCATCAGTTATGGTCAAACTCTGTTTGCAAATCACTCATTAATTAAATCATTATTTTATTAAGTTTCATTCAATTGCTACTGTATGTATTTTACAGAGGGTGTGAATATTGTTTGCCATAAATGTGTGTATTTAATTTTGTATCTCACATATTGATTGGAGAAGTAGGCGAGTAATAGCTTGTTAAGATAAATTATTGTGCAACACAATGAGTCACCTTTTTCCTACGTAATCAAAGTCTTTTCTCAGACGACACAGTAGGTTGAAGAATTAATGTAATGACTTTTCACTCTACCTATGTTTTTTTACAGTTTATTTTTCACTAAAATTGCTTACAATGCCACAATTCAACTTAAGTGATATGGTAAGTGAAAAAGTCCTTATCTGAAACAAATAACCAGACCTTTCAACAGCTCTTTATTGGGATTTAAAAGGGAACCAGGGCATACATTTGTTAAAGGGACAACATGTATTGTTAAAATCCACTCTGAAAGATTTTATACATTTATTTTCATTGACTGTAAGATATTAAATAGGTGCCTTTTTTATCACCAAAGGTGACAGAATGCGAACATAATGTAGCCTCAAATCACTGAAGTGCAAGTGTTTAAGGTCTTGGACAAATAAATACATAAAATAATAATGCAAACTCCATTTTCTAGTCATTGGTAAATAATTGACCACGGATGGATCTATGGTTAAAAAAGATTTTGTTCAGAAGGGATTTCAGTAAAGACAATGTATTATTCAAAAGCCTATATTAAAATGAAAGAATATAATGTTACTGTTAATCTTCCATTCAATCACAAAATGGGAATTTAATAATAAAATTAATAATTCAGTGTTAGAAAAACTACCAAATAGTTTGAGCCAAGAATTATCATATCCTGAAGGCATTTACTTAGCAATAACAATATCCAACATACTTTATATTAGTGCTTCAGGCCTGGCTTCGACAAAAATATGAATGATCTATTTGTTAATGCAGTCATCTGTTGTGTGATCTGGCTATATTATTGTATTTGTTCCCAGTCTTATTTTGTTTGTTCTGAAAGATTTTACTTTGCACCAATAATAAAGGTGTCACCGAAGCCCCAGTTCCCATCAGCACAATTCTGTTTTTTTTTCCTTAGGAATGACTGGGATATTGAATCGCGAGAGATTTCTCTGAATGAAACGGTCGGCTGGCCATTACGAACTTTAAATGTTCTAACGACTAACACACTTAGCCCGAATCCTTCACAACGGCATACTGGTGAACTTCTACAACATGACCTAGAAGAGAGATAGCTGAAAGAAAAAAAAACTGATCTCAAATACATATTACACAGTGCATAATTCTCAATTGTTGCAAATGTGCAGTCGGGACTGGACGGGTGATATTTACAATGAATGACTCTCGCAGTGTTTACCGGGAAAATGAAAATCTGCTTCGAATTCCATTCCCACTCACATGCAGGCGGAGACCTCCCGCGACCTTTAGTATGGATACCATTCAGATATACGGGTTCTGCTGATCGCCTTGGAATCTGAATGTTCCCAGGCTCTCCTTTTTCTTATTATCAGACCCGTGCCTTCAAATGGTGCGTATGAAACTAAACTGAACGAAAACTAAATACATCCTTCACGCTATCTGAATATAGCCTGTATTCGACATCAACAGAAGAAGAATCGGTCGCTGTATTAAAAAAAATAACCAAAATAAATGAAAACTTTCGGCCTCGGGATTCGTTTTAAATATGACTAATCGCTCTGCCCAGGAGAAAATAGCTCAATATGAATCCAAACTTCTAAAAGGTACCGATGCTCAATACATTTATTCGAGTGTCTTAGAAAACAGAATGAAATAAAAATGATATTATGATCTGTCTACAGCTTGCATTAATGTTAAGACCAGATTCCTGTACTAATTATGATACAGAAAAAAAAACATGACTCACACCTTTAATGTATGTTATCGGTCTTTGGGCTCAGTCCTTATCTCTTTGGGGAAAAGTTTTTTTTTTTCAAAGCGTCCTTTGTGTTTTCCATAGGCTGCGCATCTTTCACTTTCTTAATTTGAACATCGCTTTTCACTGCATTTTTGGACCGAGACAAATGATTGGCGTGTCGATAAATACTTTGTGTAAACAATTTAGGCATGATGTCTGTGTAGAGTGCAGACGCTCTTCAGCTATGAATTTATAGGGATCCAGCTTGTTATATATTCGACCTAATCTGCTTGCAGTTTCGTGTCTCTACCGATTACGTTATGCGTACGATGCAGAGATCAGCCAAATTAACCTGTGTGCTTTAGAAAGACCAAAGTAAAACAATATGTTGAAGCAGCACAAGTCTTTCTAAGGATATCTAAAATCAGGGATATCAGAACGAATGTGTTCAATAAATGAGGTAATAAATTGCGCTTCTTTGTCACTTAACACGTTCAGACTTTCCCCGCATCGCAAGAACTTTGTGCTGATGAGACAATAGTAGATAGTGTATGCATTTAATACGGGAGAAACCATTACTGACTCAGGTGTACCACGACCAAGACCAATGCTTTATAAATGTTGGCTTTCTCTCAAAATCAGCCTGTGACGCGCATCTTACAATTCGACGTTTAAGGAGGTTGTTCTTGTCGCCTAGGTTTACAGCTAGAAAAGGAGCAGCTTGCATTTTTTTCGGCCAGGAAATTTACGTCCGATTCACAGTAATCCCCTTTGGAATAATGGAGCCGGCTCAGTCAATCATGTGCAGTTCTACATACAGCGCATGGTTTCACCTTCAGCTTTTTTTCTTTATCGGTCTGTCCTTTCTGAAATATTGAATATATACAAAGGTAGGTCTGATAACTCTTCCTCCCGTGGGCTCATGTGCAACGTGCTTCATCAAGATGGTTTGCTCAGGTATATTACTGTAATTTCGTGCCACTTGGAGCTGTACAACAAAAAATATTAAACTTTGCTTTTAGGAGGAATAGATCGTTTTAATATTGCGGTGCCGGATACATTAGCAGTAATCCTTTTCAAAGCTTTGTAGTTCGCGTAGCGACAGTATCCTTCCATTCTGAAGTGAAGGGGCTTGCAGCACTTTAAAGTAAAAATTATATGTAAACATTTATATATGGTTTGACTGTTGTGGAAGATACAATATAAAGCATCAAGGCTACGACACCTTTCTAAATTATTAAGGATGTCCAAATGTAATTGATTCAGGTTGTGTATATAATGCTGGATGTTACATTTTTAATTGCGTTACCTTACTTGATGCTTCTATGCGCAAAACTATAGAATCAAACGAAGCGGACAGTGAGTCTTTCTCGTTTTAAGGAAGTTGCGGGCTTTGAATCGTTTTAAATGTTGACGGCAGAGGCAAAGACTGTCGGAGCAAAGGGTATGTCTTAATTACAATTGTCTAAAATCATATCCAGGTCAGCGCTGGGCTTCAGAAATCTCGTGTAAAACGAGGGAAAGAGTTTGAAGGCTCGGGAAGCGCTCTCCATTGTAAAACTATAATTGTGAGCGGAGTTTGAGAAAATGATAATGACTCGGTGATTGTGCTGAGGATGGAGGAGGGTGCGGGGCGGCAAGGGGGGTCGATAGTGAAGTGAAGACTCACTATAGTTGATAGGCATGATGTGTCTTTGGATAAGTTCGTTAGGGAGGGAAAGGAAGATCCGTGCCCTGGGTGAGGACAGTTTCTTGATAAAAGAGCTTAAGCTCATGAGGTGTAACCGCAAATAAATTTCTGGCGGAGAATGTTGTTACTATTATTTGCTTGAGTGACGTAATAATATATTTAAGAAACACTGGCTCTATGCCGAGAAGGCTGTTGACTGCCTCCTGTATTTTTTTACGAACAGTTTAATGTCGTTCTTTATATGTGCAGATGGTTTTATTATACATAGCTCATTGTCCGCTTAATTGTATTTTCTCATAGAAGGAGAAATGAAAGGACTGTTATAACCTGTGGAATTTGTAATGCAAATAAACGCCAGTGGGAGTTGAAGCATATTAGCATAGTGTTACAGACTAACTTTTTGTTGAAGAATGTGGATTTAGCCTGCCAGTGCATACAGGATTAATAGCATTAACATTTATTGAAAGTTCGGGGTTTCCCAAGTGCAAGAACGAGACAAGTGAAGACTACAAGATAAACATCTGTTTGCATGGCAGTTTTTCGGTAGACAAAAATAGGTCGCTGCTTTCTTCAAGCTGCCGAACGAGATACATTTCGAAACATAACATTGCAGCTTGCTGTAACACTTAGAAGCCCGCAGTGATATATCGCATCTTCAGATGTTTTTAATTCAAAGAGCTACAGGATCAAATAAAGGTCAAGGAGGTCAAATAGCCATTTTTATTATCGGACTCGCTTGGAACACAAGTGTAATTAATGGAAAGGATTTTCATTTTCGTTAGGTGTTAAAAAGGTTATTTAGAGGTGGAACGAAGCATGGTGCGGTAATCACCTCTCTTTATTATTTTTTATTCACTACGTGTGTCTGTTCAGTTGGTGATTGATGTGCGCGACAGCAACGAGAGAATGAAGTGTAATGTAAAGACACTCTAATACAGTACACACAGCTCAGGGAAATGAGTGACAGATGTTTCCACCAATCCGGGGCCGGCTATTTCACTGTGGTGCCTGTATGCTGCATGACACTCCAACTGTTTATAGTACATCAGCAAATCAATGTAGTTATGAAAGATTGTACGTAGTTAAAACAACACATTACACTGAAGGGCGGTTAGCATATTGATTATTCATACCTTTCACGACAACAAACTAAGGAAAAATTAATGTTCACGGCTCCTGTCGATTGGGGTACGCCAAGGCGAGGGTTACAGTTTACAGTTAATTTGTTCGTTGGACACATGGTCGAAAGTCCTTTTCGCTACTCTTTTTTTCTACTGAATTTTTACTGCTTACTTTATCACGAATTGTATTTTGAAGAAATACGGGGGTTAGCAGCCACTACAAACATTTCTGTACTAAGATCCGTTTAAGCAATCAATTAATCCCCATCCATGTTCATTCTAGAGGAAGGCGGAAATTGTTTACGACTTGGAGGAAAAACAGAGATGAAAAGTGAAACGTTAAAGCTAACTGGTCATGTCTGACCCTATAAACTGTATTTTCTTTGACAAAACGCGAGCTGTTCTCTCCAGAGCTCCATTTGCTGTTGTAATAATACTGCCGCCGAGGGAAAGAACGGTGAATTGTAAAGGCCATATCTGCATTCATACAATAGACATATTCAGTGAGGGAAGGCAGCTACTCACTGCACTGTTCTCACATCACCCTCTTACAGCGCAGGGCCTGTGAAGCTCAACAGTTTTTGCACATAGTAGTGCCACCTATAAAAAAAAGGCTAGGAGACTTCAAGTTAGCTACACAATTATGGAAAATTGCTTTGTGGCCACACGTAACACTTCAAAGAAATAAAGTAACGCTTTTGTTTCCAGAAGGAACACACCTTATTCGTCTATCAAAATCAAAGATGTTTTCTGTAACATTGTTGTCAAAAGACTGGCCGTTGTTAACAAAGCTCACACTTGTGGTGTTGATGTAAAAACGAAACCGGTATTGTGATGTTTTCCAAATTTAATTGTGCGGTGTTTACTAAATCCTAACTCTTAGCAGTTGTTGATATCGATACAAAACAGTAGCGTGCCCCCCAAACACACACACATGTTTACAAACTGCAGTATGTCGAAATAAGCAGCACAGCTTTGTGTGTAGTTTATTACGTTATTGTTATTATTTACATTGAATTATTTACATCTCACTTTGTATTCCAACCGTCACTTGTACTGAACAGTTTATTAACATCTTTGTGATAAGGGAACAAACTTATTAGTAAGCATTTAGTTTGTTGGCTTTAACTCAAGATCAGTGTTTGGACAACAAAAATGATTTGGGCATTTTCCTTCGAATGTACATTTCCTAAATGCGTGTTGTTGTGCGTTTGGTGTTGGAGGGGGAGGTGATGCAATCCGGTTTTTATTTAATGTTTCAAGCCCTTATGTAAACTAAAATGAATATATCCCTGTCCTAACCAGACCTCACTGGCCTTTCTCGGTTCGTTTTCGGATTTGCTGGTAGCAGGGCTTGCTCAAGCGTTTACCTGGCAACGGCTGCTCAATGTTTGCGGTCCCCGGGTATCAAAGGCGGGGCTTGGGACTGTGCAACTTTTTTTTTTTCGAGTGACTTGTCCTCGTCTCCCTGTTGAGGAGACGTCACACAGCCACCCTGAAGCCTACTGTTAATACAAGTAGCGCAACAGCGGGGGTGAACAGGCAACAGCGACCTAACTTCTAACCCTTGGTGTACCGATAGAAAAAAACAACACAGGAATTCAGCGTCCAGTGGATACAGAAAACAGTACCGTAAAATGTTTTAGGATTTGGGTATTCAGGAAGTGCTGAAGACTCTCCAATATCTAAAAAAAATTGCTCGAGTTGTTTTTTTTATTTCATGTTCAATTTTTTGGATTCAGCTGCTGCATGGATACTGCAAGTACAGATCCCTTTGTTACTCGGCGTAGGTTGGTAAGAGAGTTATTTCTAAGATTTTTAACTTATAATTTTGAATGTAAGAGTGGCAGTGCCACTGTGACGTTATTATCTGAGTAAAATTATGGCTTTTTTGTTGTTCGTTTCATGTGTGCCTGCAGATGTGCTGAGATTACGTTTGATGAGGATGAAGGGTGTGTATTTAAATACTGAAAATGCATATGAAATTAGGTGATCGACTTTTCGAATGTCTTGTGTAAATAACTTAATTTGAGTATATCAAAGGTTCATTAATATTAATTAAAGTGTGGGCCTTCACAGCTTTTAATAATATACAAAAACATAGTATTGTATGTATTCGCACAGTTTAATAATAACAACAACAAGAGGAACAGTATCGATAACGTAATATTATTCCTGGAATATGGTGCTTGTAGCAGTTATGCAAAAGTGTGCCCAGAAGTGAAAAAAAACTGTTGCTAAACTGTTTTGTTGTTTTTGGCTGTTGTCACTGTAGTTGCAGCACTTTTTAAACTACGTCGATCTTTGTTTTCGCGAGTTAAAAAAATACGTAGGCTATAATCAGATGTCTTCACCGTGCTAGTTTAAAAACGTGCAGTTTCGTTCCGTAATTGGCACTTTGGGGTACTTGGTCCCCTTCCTGGCATCTTGCTACCTTATACTAAACATAGAACCATTCGCTACATATTTTACACTATGATGTTGACCAGGTGCAAAATCTGATAAGGCAGGAATAGATACAGAACTAACGAGTGCGGACGTAAGTGAACAGGTGAGAGCTCAATCCGGTTATTTCCACACAGCTGGAGACTGGTGAGCAGCTATTTAGCTGCGTGTAACCGTAAGCAAGCGCAAAAATTAGCGTATCACAACATCAATTTATGACTTTACACTATTCTAAAACGACGAAAAGTAAACTGTACCAGACTGAAAACCCATTATACCACCGTAGGCTTAGGCGAGCAGCATTAGGATAACAGATTTCTCTGGTGAAAAGGGTACACTGATTTTTCATTTATTTTTCACAGATGTCTTAATATACTGTTTTTGAAGGGGGAAGATTTTCAAGGGGAAGATCTCCCCGAATATGAGGGGTCATATTCTAAATCTCGAATAAATAATGTTTTTTTTTCGGAGAAATATACTGTTATAGAAATTACAATTTTAAATGCAATGAGGTGTAATTTAGGTTAAGTCATGTTTTAAGCGATGTCAAATTAAGAGTATCAGTAAAACAATGGGGTTAATATGTATATTGTCAAAAGTTATTGTTTTGGACTCAGGAGGCTCCTGGAGAGACGTCAGGAAATTGATTCATTGTCTTTGCGTTGGAAGAACTCAGGCCCCCTCTTCTCACAACGCAGCTAGGCTGCATCGGTAAAATGCTTGTGACGTTTAATCATTCGCTTTGGAAGCTGTCCAGATGAACCCTGAAGAATGTTAATGCACAATGCGCCCTGAGCTGTTAAAGTATAAACAGACATCTTAAATATGCAGAATTAAACCGCTGGTTCCGTCGAATTTTTAATTACTCCTTTCACTATTGTTAAAGTATAAGGAGTAGGTGCTCTACATGTAGTTACAACAATTTTTCGCAAAACGTGCTGGCAGACGTTGTAAAATAATAACTCCACAAGTGTTCTCTTCTTTTGTTTTGGGTTCTTGTGAAGAAATTGGGATTTTGTTTAGAGATCTTCACTTTGAGCAAGTTTTCAGAGAGATTTTATCATATCCGAATGCGACTTTATTTTCATTTTCAGTTCTCATTGCAGAGACGGTATTCATTTGTGATAAAAAAAAATTGAACCGCCTCTGCAACCAACTTTGCACAATACTCTCTGCTGTGCATTCAGTTATTGGCATTTTTTAAAGAGACAATATTTGAATTGCAAATTCAATATTTGCCTGTTTTTTAACCTTTCTAGGCTTCTAGAGTATTGATTTTTGCATCTTCCAAGCATTATTTTTAAAATTTCATCTTAAAATTTAAAATCTAAAAAGGGCGGGACCTAACATTTAACACTAACTACAAGTCTGACTGACCCATAATGAAAACCAATCTTGAAATCGTTGACCAGCTATCAAGGTATAAGTGTTATAAAAATCACGGTATAAGCATGAACTAAGGGATTTCGATTTTGAATGTTCTGCCTGGGTTGTAATGCTTAATGATGGGCATGAAGTTGTTTTTGAGTTTTAAATAGTAGCATGTTCAGATCTTTTTGCTTTATACCTTACATGCAAGTTGGATACTATACAGTTCCACTGTCGAATATGTAACCAAGTGTCTGATAAAGACAAAACTAGCTGCAACAAACATTATTATCTCTTAAATAAAAAAAGCAGTTGGTGACTAAAATATACTCTAGAACTACATGGATACGTGATTAAAACAGTCAGAGTAGAACAAATATTTTTTTTAATCAAATGCTAAGTGGCTTTGGTGTTTTAACCAAGTTCTTAAAGCCTTACTGTGAGGAGGTGCAACAAGCCATTTAACATTTGTAGAAACTCTCTGATGTTGGGCAGTAAAGTATTAGGCATCACAGTCTCTGCATTAGTAAAAATAACTCAGAAACTAGAAGTATGAAATTAACTTCTATACTTGGAAAAAATAGATGATTTTGAAACCAGTGTTTAACTAGGCTTAGTTAGCTGAAGTGGGGTTCTATTTTTTCCCTGTGTGTCAGGGACTGCACTATTAAGGCCATCCTGATATTACATCATGTTTTCTCTTGGGATATTACTTCATGCTTGCTTAAAATCTGGTAGACTTTCTCAGGATAATATTATGAATGGACAACAAGGCATGACAGAAGACTGAATTCCCAGTGAACTCTTTCCTTGAGTATTTTTGAGGAAGGAACTGGGAGGGGGCCTGAGAGACAAATGAGTCTCTTAAATTTGTGAGTTGGAAAACTGTGATAGCACTGCCTTTACAGACCCTCTTTAAAAACAAGGACTTCAGTCCAAATGTCAGACTTCACATGTAACAGGTCTTACACTGCCTGCAGGAAAGACTTTGCTTTGCATACATTTCTATGCATATCGAAAATACAAAAGCAATATTTTGAAGCAAAATGGGCAAAAAAAGAACTCTAGACAATGTAATGTCGCACATGGAATGATAAATCCCCATATTAAGTGATATGAATTAGAGCTGTATGTCTTAAATGGTGCTCAGTGTGACGTGGTATTAAAGCAATAATAAAGAATAAAGAATAAAGCAGTAATAAATGCAGTAAAAATGACAAGGTATATATCATCTCAGATTATGTGAAATATTACGGTTTAGTTTCAAATCAGTCATGTAGTTGCAGTGAGGTTACATTAAATGATAGCTTAATATATTTGGAACTCTTCATCCAAACAATACAGTAGGTACTGAATTTACACGTCTTTTATGGACTGTATCCAAGTTATATCAGGATTTTTGTAGTTTCTTATATTTCCAACTCACAGCCAAATTAAAACAGCAGCTTAGAAAGAAAAAAAACAAACAACAAACAAACATGGTTTCCCAAAAGTTGGCAGCAGTCTAATTTATCCAGCATAGACCTGAAAATAACTGCAGCAGCTAAATGATTAAATCCACAAGAACAACATCAGTTCAGATCCCCCAGTCCTCCCCAGGTGATATCTCACTTGACTGATTTTAATGTTTCACTGTCAGTTAGTTCCAGAACGCATAGTGGCATTGTGTTGAGAAACAGAGGGCATTAAAATAAGGAAGTAACAGATGATGGGTAAAAGTATTTTGACATGTAGGAGTAATTCTGCATTGATAGCAGTGGAATGATTTTAAGTAAGTAGACAATAAATACAACCTGATACCACTTCCTGTACACTACCTGCAACTACTAATGAGTCAGATACTACAGCTAAAGAAGTATTTGTGCATTAGGAGTAGCTGTATTAGTTCAGTTTTGTTAAGTACAGTATGCTGTATTTACTAGACATGCTGTTGTTATGGGCTTCCTTTGTATCTTAATTTGTAATAAACCCAGCCGCAAAAATCAGTGTGAAAATGCAGAGCAAGGTCTGTGTTACTCATACACGTATCTTTGTGTAATGTGACTTTGACTGCAGTACACGTCAACTGTTTCCTCTTCATGAATACCTTGTCTGAATCACATTTACATTTCTCTTTCTATTACCTGCAAAGATAGAACAAACATTCATCCAGGAATGCCAGATTCCTTTTTTATAGTTGCCTGAATGTTTTTTTTGCGTGTGTCCTCAGTTTAATTGAAAAGGAAACCTTTTGTTCATAACAACACCTGAGTAAGAAAGTTAAAGAAGTGCTTTTTTTCCCAAGTCAAATGCTGTTAGATCTTACAGAGTAAACATCAGGATTCTCTTCACCTGGCTGTGTAGTATTCACAGGGTGAAGGTCTTGTAAATGAGAAAAATCTTCATGTTTATGCTACCAAGACATAGAATCTCACAGGATGTCTTTTGCAGTGTTTTGGAAAATCAGATGACAAACTGAGCTGTTGTCCACCAGGATGAGTTCTACGCATAAATTTTCTCACTCTTGCTGTCCTCCAAGATCAAGGATTTTAATCGGAATCCGTGTGTGGGAGCTATTTTGAGTCAAGGAGAATTTGGGTTTTGTGTGTTCTGAATAGATAACTTGGAAAAATTAAATGGATTTACAAATGACTGGGTTGTTTACGAGTTTACAAAAATAATATGATGCTGGCAAAGGAGCGCAATTGCTAGTCGAAGCAAGGCAATAACATTAAATCAGCTTTACCCAGGGTTTAAATAATTCAGCAGTTGGGTGTGGAAAGCTCACAGAAGTGGCCTTCTTTACAACAGGGTGGAGTGTTAGAGGACGCACTGGGAGCTACAAAGAAAAAGGACGCCCGACAATCCCTGTTTTTAGTGGTATTTAGCAGTTCTTATATTTTGGAGAACGTGGGATGACTTCTCTCAATCAGGTTAAAAAATAGCCAGCAATGTAAATGGATTTATTTATAAAACAGGACAAACACTAGGTTCTAACAAAACAAAAAGAGGAAGAAGTACTCTACAGCAACAACTTAAAGAATATGTTTGAGAAAATGTAACCCACTGCTTCACAAATTCAACAGGCACTGCTAAAGCTTAAATAAATACAGAAATGCTTAATATTGTATTAAACATAAGCCAGCATTTTTGTATTTGAGGTCTCCAATAGAGTAAAGCTGTTTGCCTTCAGTTAAAATGACATCAAGAGTCCATATTAGTAAACTGTGTCAGCACAAACAGGATGGAGTTGAAGAACTGACTTGATTACTGCTTTTTGTACATTTTTTCCTTTCTGATTTGGAAATGTAAATGGTGTATTGTGGGTTCCAGACCTGTTGAGTGACCTTTTCTTCCTTAATAACCCAAATACTCCCTCCCCATCTCCTTCTCACCCGATAGAACTTAATTGCAGGAGTTTGTTTTTCAAAGGTGATTTTCCTTTCATTCAAATTTGACATACTTTTTTACAAGGATAGTTGGATGTATGCATTTGGAGCATTCAAAACAAAAGAGACAAGGCTGCTATTGTGACAGGGTATCAGTGTAGGAGTGTCAAATCTCACATTGTAGCTGAATAGACTTTCAGTTCCCTCATCTGTTAACAGAAAAAACATCACCGTTATTTGCAATTTACTGTAAGTATGTTCCTTTAACTCCCTCAAATGTCTTGTCTTTTTTGGCAAAAACACAGTATGTAGCATGTACTGAATCTACAGCCTGGGACCTAGAGAACAAGTCCTTGTTTTATTTTCTGGAAAGACTTAGTTTGTAATAGATGTTTTCGTCAGAGCTTTAAATAAACATCCTGCTTTTTTAAAAACAATTAGGCAGTGTTAAATATAGAAAGAAAGCTAGGAGTCACTCACAAAGTTTAATAAAATTCCACCTTTCAGCACTTTTCAGTTACTTGAAGATCTGTAATGTTTTCTTTATGCTATTTGTGTGAGAGCTTGAACATTTCCTAATATTGGGTCACCATTAAGTTGACAAAACAGCTGTGTGTAGCTTCTGTATGCAAAACCATGGAAGAACTCTGCAGGTTCTGTAAATGTAAAATAGGGTTGACTCTTTTGTAAGGCACACAACCAGAAGACAGACACTCCTGGAAACAGAGCTTTCAATTTACATATTACATTAATTTGAATAACAGTATGTTTTCTTGATGAAAATGAAAGTTTTTTATGTGCTGAGAACGGCCTTATTTTCTTCACTTAAATTATAAATGAGTAGCACCACATGGGGAGCTCATGAGAGATGACTGTGTTTTTGGAATGTGATGTGTTTGCCTTCTACCTTCCCTTTGTGTGCTCCTCAGACAAACAGTCTCTGACTGCTTTGAAATTACGTGCAGGGTTAACATGTGGCTGCTTAATCCTGTTATTAAGGTCATCTCTTTGTTGGGATCGATACAAAGCATGCTCGGTGGCTATCAAGCGGTCTATCTGGCAAAATTAGAAAAAGAAAACTAATTTGGTAATCACTGGGATTAGTGGATTCTGCCTGGGATTTGCCACGGTGTGTTCAAATTGCCACATTTATGGAGATGCAGTTGCCTTAAAAGGAGATTGGTTAGCCAGCGTTTTCTAGGTTGATTAGGGATTATGGGCTATATTGTCCCAATTTGGTAGGATTTAAGTTTAGGTCTAATGTAAGACTAATTTCCCCCCTCCAATCCTTTTAGCAAAGCGTATGTGCTAAAAAAAGTCAAAACTGCAGCACAGTAACATCCCCTAAATTTTGCATTATCGTCAATTCTGAATGCACTGAAATTATGACTCTTTTATTTTTTAGCGACTCATTTGAACTTAAACTTTTGTTTTTCGTAGTAAGTAACTTGCACTTTCTGAGTGAGTCATGCTATGTGGTGGGACTATATTAAAATTTCAGTTTTGTAAGGTTCTGCTAAAATGTCGTGTCAGCCCATTTTGTAGTTAGAGTGCCATTTTTGTCTTTACCTTATAACAATATTGTGCAGTAGACACACCGTTCAAGCTACCCTAATGATCAGCATCTTTTATATCTGCTTTCTTCTACATAGAGATGACCAAATAGCACCACTGTAAAAATATAAGCCTTATGGTAACATGGTATAGACTGGGGTGTCTAATGCTAGTTTTCTCATTTAAAGATGTGACTAAAAAATTACAGTTGCAGTATGGTTACATTTAACAAACAGAGAAAGCATATTTTCTACTGTGGATCTACAGTATGTAAACCACTTGACTTTTGTGATGACTTGAGAGGAGAGGATGACTGAGGATTATATATGATTCAATGTGCTGACGGTGTTGTCCTCGGACTGTGATGCATCTGCGGTTACAGACACAGAATCCTCATGCTTTATGTGTCTAGGCACGGGCTTTAAACAGGAGTACTGTGGTGACACTGTGCAGGACATCCAGTACTTTGTACAGATCGGTAGGAAAAGAGCATGACCAGTTGTGTTAGACCCTATCCACGTGTCAGCAGACATGTGGAAAGCCAATGAGACTGTCAAATCCAGCTTTCCCCTTCTATTCTTAAACTGTGCTTTTTGTCTCAGCCTGGTGCCATCTTGAGCCTTCCTCTCGAGTTCACACAGACATCCTGAGAGCTACCTACAGGAGTACTGCCATAAAAAACGCGGTTGATACCAAATCTGTGGATGTGCTTTTGTAATGAGCCTGTGAGCAACTACAGTTACACAATACAACTACAATGTACATTACAGTGTTTCAGATTAAGTGAACTAGACTAATAAAAATATTTCCTGTTAACAATATTCATATTAACGATATCAACATTAAATTTTTATCAGAAAAATAATTCCAGTGCCCATTCGCAACATTGAAAAACCCTCCCAAGTAAAGAAAAACTAATGCTTGTAGCCTGTATCATGTTTTATGCTAAAATGTGTATTTTTCACAGTGGATATTGATTTAGAAAATGATTTAGAATTGGATTGTATTGTACAATTAAAAAATCCCAATATTTTATCACCATATTTTTTAAAGGTAGCAAAACCAGATCTTAAGATATGTGTTATTTGAAGTTTTAAAAAAGATACAACGATAACCCTTTTATTGAAAAAAAATATGACTAAAGGGCCTCAGCTTCTTTGCGTTGGCTGTGAAAGACTAAGTATTTACTCCCACAAAGAAAGCAATGTAATGTTCCTTTTTAAAGTTTTAAGTACACTTAATGTCAGAAATCTCTTTTACACGTGGACAAACATATTCATCAGTCAGTATGTTGTTGTTTCCCTCATTTCCTGAAGCAGGTTTGAGTGTATTCAGATAGTTTCCTGGAAGCATGTATTTTGGCTTCCGTCAGATCTGCATTGAATGTTTCATTTGGAAGCAGGCTGGGGGATTGTAAAGGCCTGTCCAGAGCTACAATCCTTCCTCCCTGTGCTTTGTTTCCCTACAGTCACACAAAAGGTTGCATTCCCTAAAGACCTAAAGAAAACCATGATGGATCTTCAATTGTGTTTGCTAGAGCTTAGCATGAACTTTTCATTTAGACATTTCTTCTTATTTCTCTAAGAAACAAATCAGTGTGTTTGGGACATCTGACTACACAATGCATTAGACTTGTACACAGCTTGTGCTTTCTTCTTTTCGTAAGATACTTTTCTATGAAGAGGCTAGCTCCTTGACCTTTATATGAATGTTCTGCTTGTTTAGCTATTGATGGATAATTCTCAGGTTAACTTACATATTTTGCCACAGCAACATATAGTTGCTTACCTGTTGGTTTAGGATTTATATGGGCTTCATGCCTCCTGATGTTATAGACACAGTATACTAAGTCCTTCAGATATGAGTTGAGTCCTTGTTGTTTCCTCCTGACTTCTAAAGTACTTCTAAATTATTCATCCTGCTGTACTTCCAAGAACAGCCTGTGCACCTGCCACCTATGTATAACTTTGGCATTCTTTGTGTAACTTTATAACCTGACTTTGGAATTGTGTGATATCCTTACAGTGACACATACTAGCAGTGCTAGTAAGTGTCACTGTAATAGTGTAGTAGTGTATCACTATGAAACGTTATCTGCACAATTAGTAAATGTCATGGTTAATCCTCTCTTTACCTAACCATTGTTTGGAGAGATACACCATGTAACTGCAAAGTCATTTTGATTGAGCTGTTTTTGATCTGTAGTACACTGCATGTTCACTAATGTGCATAGCTCTGCAGAGACACTTTTTCAATGTGCAGTGAAATCATGAGACAGTTTGCTTGTTTTGTGCCGTTATCTTTAAGTTGTCTCCTTACAATCCAGTTGAGGGAAGTCCAGTGTGCAAAATGTGTCAGGAGCTTGAGATGTACAGTACATGCTAGATAGCCAAGGGCGGAGCTTGCCAGTCTCACACAGTCAGACTGACTTTGACCCGCAATGTCCTGGATAAGTTTCATTCTCTTTTTCCTGTTCTGCATAATCCTTCTATCAGTTCATTTTTACTGAGCCTAGGGGACTGTTTCTTTGTTAAATTTGCAACATTGTAATTTTACTAGAAAAAGGAAGCATTTTTTTTATTCCAGCTCAACTGTGTGTATGTGAAAGCAACAGTATGCAGTGTTAAATGAAAACAGTGTCTTGGCAGGATGTTTAAAAATAGGAACACAAGGTTCTCCTTTTTTTACAGATGTACTGCAGAAACTCGTTTATGATAGGGTGGTCTTTGTGTGAGCAGAATTCATTTATGTCCTGTTCACTTTTGGGAAATTCAAGGCTAGAAAATCTGCTTTTGTGAGATAGTAAGGTAACGCTACTTTCAAAGTACATGTTTTATTCTTTCAAATAGTACTTCAGTGATTGTGATTTCTGAGAAGGAGGTAGATTTTTGTGGACGATTTTAAACAAGTGTGTATAATGTACTTGAAAGCCTTACTTTCTTTGCTTTCTTTTTTGTGTAAAATATGTACTTTTACTTTGGGTAGAGAAGAAGATGAACTGGGTAGTAGTTCAGTTTTAGAGTCAGATTGGGCCAGTATTTTCTTTGACACCTAAACTTGTTAAATGTATTTCACATCATACTTGTTATTCTAGATGAAGATTATTCCTGACCCTCTCTGTCAAAGAAACAGCCAGAGTTCAATTTGTGCCTACCTTGTTGTGTTTTAGGAGTATTATGTAATAAAACACTTTTGGGTTTCTGTACCTTCTCAGTAACGTTTCTCAAGTTACTATCAATCCTCAGGCACAGCACATCATCTTTTGTTCGGGGCACTAAATACAGCCAAAAAATATTTTAGGAAGTTGGGAAGAGACTAAAATACCATGTGGTTGTTCGTATGGAGAGATATTTTGCTAGATCACATTTTCTAATATGACACGTGTGACAGATGATTGTCATCATCAGGTGTCAATTATTCAGTCATCCTTTTTTTCCTTTTTGTTTGTGCTTAGATTCTGTTTTGGTCTTAGAAATGAATAAAAAAAAAAAGAGAAGGCCATTGCTAGGAGACATCACCTCGACTACAAACTTTTCAGCAGAAGAAAAAAGTTAGCCTGCATGAAGAGATGGGAATGGTTGAATCTGTAAGAAGTACACAGCATTTGGGGATTATTTCATGGAAAGTATTGCACTGGTGAACACCTGTCTTTGAAACTGAGGCATTTCCCAGCTGTATTTTGACGGTCTCCAAACATAAATGGCAGAAACCATGTTAAGTGTTTGATGGTCCTGGATATTTGTTGTGTCTGCGGGTTTGTTATTGTTTCAGAACGGTTGTCACCGGTAACAAGCTGATTTAGGTTATTAAGGTGAAATGGAAACCTGGAGAGCCTGCAGGGGCAGGACTGGAGACCCCTGCTAGCAGCTATTAGGGCTAGAACTCTGCTCTGTTTCTCTTCGCTTGTCTGATGTCATGGTGTTCCCCAGAACTTGGGCAGGAACCCCTCTTTTTGGTGTGTGCATCAGTTTGCACATCCCTAAAATCCACAGGCGATGTCCCTTTTTCTCAGATATGGCGTAGATGCTTCATGTAACTGAGACACTGCTGGAGGAATCGAAACAGAGTTTCCTTCACTCTGATTCAAGGATGTGCTTAGGAGGAACCCAGGTTGTGATTTTTTTTGTCAGCTTCTTACTGCTGTAAAGCACATCAGGCTCTCTGCACTCCTGTCCCAGAGGCTGTGTGTCATTTGGCTGCCTGCTCCCCAGGCTCCTCATGCATTTTTGATGGCTTCTGTGCCTGAGATTAAGTACCATACCATGGCAGTTAAACTCACATTGCAAGGTAGGTCTGTGAAAGAAGCCTAATCCGGGTGTGTGCTTGGTGTGGAGTGCAGACAGGCCTTCTCCTAGGGTTGCCAGCTGAGGTTTAACTCAGCCATGCTTGATGTCTCTGTTGGTCTTGTTATTTCTGAAAAGTTTAGTTAAGCACTCAAATGGGCTTCCTGTTTATAAAGCAGAGTTTAGCAGCTGAATTACAAGAGGCTGGAATTTCGATAAAGCAAAACTCTGCTGTTTCTCGGTGACCTTGAGGAGACTGAGCTTTTGTTGGCACAGCACATTTTTTTTTCACTGATGTCAAGCCACTAACAGCACATAGTATAGTAATTAAATGTTCTCTCAGTGTTGTGCTGCTCTGTGGTGGGTGCTTAACATAATTAAATTAGTACTTTAGGAGTCACTGGACATCATGCATTTTCAAATAAGATTCATGAGGTGGAATTCCAAATCATTTTGGTTTTCATGTTGCCCCTGTGCATTGATTAAAACAACACCATATGTGTAATTACTGTTTCCATGGAGGAATTAGTTTGTTTGATGAAGTGGCATTAGGTACAACAGAGAGCAAACTGGTTTTCCGTTTTCCACTAGAGAACCACTGCTAAAGTACATGAAGATATTGACACTTGAGCATGAAGTGTCCTTTTATTTGCTGTGTATTCTGTTACTCTATCCCCATCATTTTAAAAGTTTATGACCTTATCCTACTTTTATCACAGCGTGGTCACATAGCGTTTGTTGCCATGGAGCTCCCTTCCTTCTGTGAATAAAGTTGGGGCTGTTTTTATACAGTAGTTTTATTTTCCCTACTGTATCTTAAGACTTCCCTTCTTTTTAATAATGAATTGCTTGATGACGCTCTCAATGACCTATTATAATTAAAAAAAAAGACTGAAAGGGTGGCCAGTAACTACTGTTCCTGTAGGTGATCACTACATGGATTTAAACTCTTTCAATGACACTGGAAATCTCTTTTTTAAGACATTAACATGTTTCATATTGTTATGCCTTTTTATTGATCATTTATCCACCTGTCCATTGGAAACATCAGCTATTCCAAGCTGCCTCATGTGGTCAGTGTTTAAGGCAATATCTCTCACTTAATAGTCATTCAAAATTGGAGCTGAGATCTGCAGGTCAGATTGGGATCCAAGCACTTGTTCTTATTTATATATTTTCTTAAAATCATTTGGCTGCAGGCTACATTAGATATCTATTGCCTTATACCCAGGGGTGCCAGCCAACATAGGGAGATGCAGCTTTCTTCCATTGCTAATCCTCTGTTTAAAAACGCCCTCACCCTGTCGCCAGAGGGAGGTAATGAGGAAATTCCCTCACAGGTCCCTTGACAGCCAATATTTACACTCCTTAAATTTGTTACTTAGCATCAGAAAAAATGCTGACTTGATTTGGTTATGATCTTTGTCAAGCCCACTGATGGCACTGTCTGAATAATTTAGGGAAACAAACTGGAAAAGTCTCCAGGCAATAACTAATAATGTAATGCATTAGATGTGTTCATTAACAGTGGATGTCACCCTAACCTTGCCTTAGTACACAGGGGGGATGCGGGATTTTGCAGATGAAGTACACTGCTGCTGCACTGCACACTGCCAAAGGCTGCACCAGGTGATCAACAAGGAAAATGCAGGTTAAGTGATGTGTTCTTTAGTATGATTTTTTATGAAGTGTGCTTTTTTTTTTACATTACTCCCATAGAGTTTTTGTCTGAGCCCTGTGTCATTAATCTGCCCCCTCTTTTCATTGATGCCGCATATTCAAGTAGAAAGCAGCAGAGGATAGGACAACAAGACGCTGCTAAAGATTCAAATAGTCCAGAGAGAAATGTGACTCAGGATCACTAATATATTTCTGTGATCTTTTACTCAATTATTCCACCAGTTCTGCAGCTGCTCTTAAGCATCCTGATGCATCTGAGAAGTGTCAAGTTCTTAAAGAATTCGTGAAAACTTTCCTATATATATATACTTCAACTTTGCACTTAAAGTGGTACATTTGTTGCATCCAATTGTGTTTTCTCTGCATAAACCTTTCATACGCATGAAATTACATCATCCATCCATTTTCTATTGGCTTCCAGTTCAGGGATGTGGGGGAACTGGAGCCTTTCCTGACACGCAACAGGAACAAGACATGTCCCTGGATGGGGCACTAGTCCGTTGCAAGGCGCACACAGACACAAATGCATGTACTCACACCAGGGCCATTTTTCCTTGAAGTTAATTAACCTACCAGCAGGTCTTGCCATTATTGGAGGAAACAGAAGGAACTGGCGAAAACCCACACTAACGCCAGGAGAACATGCAGACTCCACACAGACAGCAACGCAGGTTCAGAGTTGAATCGAGGACCCCCAATGCTGAAAGGTAGCAGTGTTAATCCCTGCTCTACTGTATCCCCAGAGATAACATAATTTACCTAATTTTATTAACATAAGGAGTGACAAAGTCAGTTGAGCTTCTGAGCTTTCTTAGCAAATTGATTTTTTAATAGCAATTCTAATTTGGTCCACGGATGAACATTTTTAGCGTAGCTGAGTCAGGACACAGAGGAAACTGTACAACACATGCCCTCGATTAAAAAATCTAATATAATTGATTCCCAGTTTGAAAAGACTTTGCTTTCAGTGCATTACCAACTCAAGTGTTAAAACCAATCTATGTTTTCTCATGTCAAACCCAATCAGCACATATTCTTCCACTTATCTTCCTTACTTACTCTAATGCATAACGTCCACTTTAAGAAGTGAAAATGAAAACAGTTTTCTGAACAGTAGTTTGTTCTGTCTTGTTTTGAGAGTGTCTCTCAGAATCACTGTATATTATTCATTCTCTGAAATTGTCTCTTATTTCAGGAACACTGTTCCTTCATTCCTTTTCTGAATGAAAAGATTGAGTCTACAGAAGACTGTCACTAATTCATTTGATAACCAAGACAAATGGGTGCTGTACAGCTGTCACTACCGATACCTGCAGCGTAACTGGTGTCCTGACGAAGGGAGTAGATTGCTCTGCTGTTGATCTGAACGGACAAAAGTGGCCAAAGAGGAAGCAGATGTTCAAATTAGTAACGTCTCATCCTCACAGGAACCAAAAATAAAGCAGATTTTGACAGTTCTGAAGAAAGAGGCCATTTTAGATTACGACATTTATGGTGGATTTGGATTAACAGTTCCGACAGTAAGTTCCACAACCATCTGTTTGATTTCTTTTGTGGGTTTTAAGGCCGGGAGATTTCAACAGCGGACAATCGTATTCTGAAAACAGTTGCTATTCATGGTGTCCAATGCTTGCAGCAATGATTTTTTTCTTAAAACTATGGTAGCTGAGCAGCAATTTTGTGAGACCGATGAACATCCCGGCCAAAAATACAACTTTGCAGTGGTAGAACAAGATTACAAAGTGAGAAAACAGAGTGATACATGCGGGATGCACTTGGTGACACCTAGAGAGGTAGGTATAGTAATTGATGATGCAAAGTCAATGGAAGCAGTACTGTAGGTATGGTAGACTGACTGAAAACACCTTACACACTTAGTATGGTAAACTTTCTTCCTAAACATTTAGATGCTATCTCTGAAGCCTGTCCTGTATGCCACATGTCCTAATGATGTTATGTGCAGCCGTTTTGTCTGTCATGGAGTTGCTGGAGGTTCTGTGTCAGTTAACAGCCACCTGTAAAGAATTCTTCAGAGGATATGAAGATTGACACTGCGCTCCTTTCTGTCTGTTCAGAATGCTGTCATTTCAAAACTGTGTTATGATACATAAATTTGGGAGAGGCAGCAGTATGGATCAGTATGGATCAGTGGTTAGGGGTCTTCACCTGGTACTTGGAAGGTTGTCAATTCTCAAGGGGTAGGCCCGGCCTGTGTACCCTTTGCTTAAAGTGCTTCAGTTTATAGCAACTATAATGCGGCTGTAGAAATTTAAGTTACTTTTGATAAAATAAATGAAGAAGACGATTAATCAGCCAGTGCAGAGTAAGCTTGCTTTTCCAGGTCCTGGCTGAAGACCCTTGCTGTCACCTCCTCTTTCCCTCCACTTCCTCTGGTCAAGAGCTCAAGAGGAGGAGGACAGAACGCTACTCTGGTTTCTGTTCTCTCGTTTCTATTTGCTCTACCTAAGCAATGGAAGAAAAAGGAGATGCTGTATATGTTGGGGTGTAGGATTACCTGAAACAGATGAGGCTTTAACTGTTTCTCTGAGGTTGATGTGGTATTATCATACTTTCATTTGACCAACTTCCTGCAGAAAAACAGGCTTCAAACATTTGACTTTTTTAACAAATCATATAAAAAACTCATATTAAAGAGAAGCTATTATTATGTATCATATAAAATCTAATATGCAGTTATTTTTTTGTAGAGTTTTTGGCATTAGTGCATTCAGGCATTAGACCAGCCTTGCCTTCTAGATCTTTCTCAGCAGTTTGTTGTAAAGCAATGAAGATAAAAGAGAAAGAAACTCAGGGGAGGAAATATGAATATTATTTCATTTCTAACTCAAATTTATGTTGTGCTAATAAACTGATCTGTTGAGGGAAATCTAATAAACATTCTGACTTTGTAGCCTATAGTCAGATGAATATTATTGATTTTAAGGACACGCTGTAGTCTGTCCTTCTCAAGCACAACACAATGTCATTAATCTTTCCCAGATTGTGTGCAGCACACCTGATTGTGTCATCAGCTGACAGAGAAGCACAGATCATAGAGTAATGGGAGACACGTTGTCCTCAAGGCAGGTCTGCTATGGAGTGCTCACTTAATTGTGGGCAGTGCATGGATTTTTGTAGGATGATGGCTCCCAGGATGGAATTTCTTGGTTAAAACAGTACATGGGGATGGGTGGGTTTCTGGACTGTAAATGTCAGGACACAGAACTGTGTAACAAAGATAACGGACCATAATTCATTATTCGTTTGTGGTCTGCATAAAGGTCTAAGCTAGCTTGGACAGATTGCAAAATGTAAAAAGAAGAGTAACCAGGCATTGGCATAGGCTTAAAACATACAAAATAACATTGCAGGTTTTAGAGTATGTGTTCAGATGCATTTGGTCAGCATCCGAATTTTAGCACTGAAAGAAACTTTTTATGACTGAAGCAGAAATGGCTGTATTAATGAACGTTTACCATGCTATCTCTGCACAGTATGTGTGAAGTTCTACAATGGTTTCTGCTCTTGTAATTGTAGTTTCCTGTGGTTCACTGTAGGCCTTTATAATTTACCACATATTTACAGTGATTTCAAAGTGCTTTACTTCACAGTATTTTGCTTTTACTATTGCATCTGACATTACATTGTAATTGCTTTACTTCACTGTATTTTGCTTTTATATTGCATCTGGCATTACACTGTAATAAGGAAGAATGCTTTGCAGGAGGGTGCAAACCCACACTCCCTTCTGCTCCAGACTTTAAAACTTCACTCGAGACACAGTGAGCTTTCAGGAGTGGGGTGGCTATCTGTGTCACATGGCAGATGTGCTCCCCCTAAAATAACTTCCATATCATAAATATTGTATTACTGTGTGCGTCTTATTGATTATTTTTCTGGGTAACACAAAAATGTATTTTTTTAAAACAAAGAACATTCTTTTATTTTCACTCCAAGCCGTGAATAGCCTGTGGTTAAGCAGCATTGCCTTGCTAGAGCCTCTGTACTGCACAGTAGGCAATGAGGACCTCCACAGGACACACTTCAAGCTACAAGCGAAGAAGCTTTTTGGATTTGGGGTACCCAACTTTATTGCACTACTCTGTTTAGAAGGAGCCCTGTTTGCAGCTGGCTGTTGACATGGCCCAGACTGGGGATTTTTAGACAAATGCACACATTTATTGGTTGACCTTAACTGTTTCTAAAGTAGCTCGTGACAGTTAAGAGGGATTTAAGATTTGGACTTACAATTCTGTAGGCATGTTTTACTAGTGTTTGCTTTACACTGCACAAAATACTGTAGCGTTTTGCTGTGTTTCCACAGGGGGTAATAATTGTTTGAACTAGTAGGAGACAGGCCATGGTGAGAGAAGGTTGATCACATTTTAAGTTCCCATATTTTCTATTTGGGTACGGGTTACTGATTAATCAATTGCAGGTTGTTGACCTCTTTTGGACACCTCCCTGTAAAAAAGGTGCTGTATCCTGTCTCTTTGACTCTTTAGAACAATAGCAGTTTTTGACTTGCTCACTTCGGCCAGGGAAAATGATTTTAAAAGAACACAAGAGATATATTTAGATATATTCAGTAAAATAAGAGACTCATGTTACACTTTTTTTTTGTGATGTAAAAATATTACAGTTTATCTCTACCCATAAACTGTAGAGGATAGATTAATGTGTTTTTGTAGTGCTGAAACAGGGTTTTATTTCTTAACTTTCGGAACTCACTGTGTTTCTTACAAACACTGCCAAAACCTAATTGCAAAAGGCAGTGGAGGAGTGTTTGCAGTTTGATGACAAACTGAAAGAAAACAATGTTGGGCTTGGTGATTTAATGCCAGAGAAAGTCCCAAACCTTTTGTGGGAGACAATGTGTTTCCTTCATATCTCTCAAGTGGAAAGCTATATGTAGGTGGAAGTAGGACGTTATTTCTTACTACATCCTATTTCAGATGTGTAATTGCTACATACTAAATGCAACACTTTCAATAAGGGCAAAAGTAAAAATGGAAATGTACTCTAAAAAATTATCTTGTATTTGAGCAAAATGTCCCAACATGTCAGAAATTACTCAGTTATTAGAAGAATAAAATATTTTGCTTTACAAGTGGTTCACTGTGCTTTGAAACATATTGGTAGTAGTCGTTTTGCTTCTTGTGTCTAATTTGCAGAATAAGCTCATAACCATCATATTAAGTCCTTTGACATAATGCTGAGCCTAGCAGGGAGCTGAAGTTAATTTGAATTTAATGGCACTGGAAGAAAAAGATTTGTTATGGTGGCTGGGATAGTGTGACTGGATCTCACTGTCAAGCAAAGCAGAATTGCTCCCACTCCTCTACAGTCCTCCTTCCTGAGGAATTTACTTAAAGAGTCAGCTGAAGAAGAACTATCTGTAAATATGGATCTCTTTGGTTGTCAGTAGTGCCAGTTTCACAATTCCCCCTCAGTGTCTGACATTCAGCACAGTGTGAAAATATAAAGTTGGGCTGCAATCTGTTGATAGGAGTCACTTTCATTAGCTAAAACTTTTATGTGCTCATGTCATGTGAGATTTCCTTCCCAAGAGCCACTAGATATTGAAAACTCTACAGTGGTATGAGTGCCTATACTTATGTAGGCCCCGAGGCGGTGTGGCACTTTCTACTGGGTTGCCTGGCAACCAATGACATTGTAACATGTGAACTTAATACTGTCTTAGGTAACTTGTTCTGTTTAAACATTCATTTTAAATGTTAATTTTGTTCATTTGTATTATGTTCTTTGAATTATATACCCAGTTTAGTTTTCTCCTAGTTTCCATAATCATGTTCAATACTGTCCATTACCAGTATTCTGGCAATATATATTGTATTGCAGAATTCTGGAGATGATTTTGTATGTAAAGAAATTGTATGCACTGCATATTACACAGTATCTTGTAGATCTGTTTATTTTTGTTTTTCTATGAATACGATGAGAGGAATTATTGTCTTTGTAACAAAAAAAGATATACTGTAGTGAGTACATTTTTCCATAATTTGGAATTTGGCTGTGATGATATATCTCAAGGCTGTATTGCTGCCAACAGAGGAGATGATCTGAGTTGAGCTGTCTGGAAGCATTTAATAATCCTTGTTCACAATGCTTTATTTAGAGACTGAACCAATGGCATACCAGATTACACTTTTCATACTCTTAATCTCAATCATTAACTACCATACAAAATAAATAACACACTGGTAATGAGCTGCCAGCATGAGGCTTGTTTAGTGTCAGACCTGAAAGTACTCTTAAGTACTTTTAAAAAATCTGATAATTCTGAATGCTTTTAGTCTTCCTCAATCCTATGTGCCTAGTTTTTCTGAAGAAAGTACTTCCCATTCAGATACATGTAGAGCATGTTTGGTGGTCTGTCTTGGGCCAATTCTATTTTTTTTCTTTAGGGTAACTCAGTGTCTGTGTGCTGTTAAGAATTCAAAAAAGCCTTTGTAAAAAGTAAGGCTTTATCCAACTCCTTATTTAAAACACCTTGTGGAGCGCATTAATGTGCCGCAGGAGGAGCAGTTTCTGGGGGTTAAAAGGCATTGACACTACCTTTAGTGGGAACTCTTTCCTCATAGGTCAGCTGTTATATAATAGCATCTGCATTTGGCATATGATCTTCCATCAGCAAATTTGTGTTTAAAGTGCTTTAAAATAAATTTAAAATAATTTGACATGTCAACATAAATAACAAAGAAAAAACAGTGAAACCTTGCACTTTTACTGTCACATGTCATGTTTTTTAACAGAATTTGCTGATAATTGATGCAGAGGACTTGCTCTGTGTTTCTGTCACGTGTTGTGCAAAGGCAAAATAATAATAATCTATTCAGTGCTTGATCAAAAGCTCACAACAATAATCCTTGCTTATTTGTTGTGTAACAGGGTTAAGGATTTAGTGCTCAGGCATAGTAACAGAGCCCCACGTCAGAATGACACAGGCAGCACCAAATGACTCCCTACACTGAACAACTAATCTGAAGGCTGCACCTTTGGGATACAACTATTTCTTTTCACCATTTTGTATCACCCTTGAAACATTGTTATACATCTTTTGCAGCCTTAATATTAGCAACAGTGGTCATTTTTGCACCAGTACTGGAGAAGGTTTTCTGCACAAAAATATCTGGAATATGTACACATGGCTGGGCCATGTGCTCACAGTTTCACCTTGAGTGTAAGTAACTTTAATCCGTCTTGGCTTTTAATATCAGGCAGGAGCTCAGTCTCACTGCCACACACTATCACATCAGTGCTCTGGGAAGGGTGTAAGTGGTCGTGGTATATAAACACATACTGATAGTGTAGGCAGATAGAAGTATAAAATGAAGAGTACCCTTTGTCAAGGCCACCCCAAGACTGATATATACATTTATATTTCTGATATATACAAACAAGTGGTGTTAAAATATACCAATAGCAATAGGGCAGTGACTTTGTATAAATTGTTTACTTTGTGTTATTACGAAGTATATTTCCGTACCCATTTAGTAATCTCTCGTAGCAAAAAGCTTGTTAATTTTTTAAGGTTTTTGTTAATGATTGGAAGCATGAAGTGAACTGTTATAAATGAAGCCTTGAGATGAATATTCATATAGAAGAATGCATGTAGAACTCTTTTTTTAATTGTCATGAGGGAGTTCAGGAAGGCACAGGCAATGTAGGGAGTAATGTTTTGGCAAAGCATGGCCAGAGGAGCTTGTTTTGTGTGTGAATTTGAAAATATGTTTTCTGTGTGTGTACGTGCGACCCTTCTGCTGAAGTGCAGTGGGACCAGGACAGCCTTTTTTTCCTGAAGACAAAAGCCATTGTTCAGTGGAAAGAGGAGAATTACATTCATTTTAATTATTCTCCTCCCCCATAACCCCGGTACCTGTATTAGCTAAGGCCTTGTGGGTGTCTTAAGAGACGGAGTGATGCAATTCTTTTTAATCACTGGGAGAGGTCACTTTTTGTGGTGAAGGGGTTTCCTTTCATAGCCTTCCCAGAGCAGAGTACTTTTGTCCGCTGTCTAAGGTGGGCCGCTCCTAGAGCCGAGAGGTTCATTCTGGTTAAGCACACCAAAAATATCATCCTCTTGCCACCTGTTTGCTTCAGTTTCAAAGAGTTCATGATGTCTTCTGGAATTCCACTTCGTTAGTTGGGTTTATTTGCTTGATCCACCCCCTTTCTCTTTGTTAAGGAAATGAACTTCACTCCCAAGAGCAGCAGGCAGATGGCACTCGACTGTCTCTACTAGTGCTGACTTAACCCCTGTTGTCCAGATGTCAAGGGTTTGAGCCTGACTCTGACTAGATGTCTTCCAGCCTGCTGTGCACCACTAGGACTGAGAAGGCACAGTCAACCAGGCTGCCCCGACTTGCTATGCAAAAGCCAATTTTAGGGAATCTTGCTGTCAGTGAGAAACACAGTTGCCTTTTTACTGATCACACCAGAAATAAAGTACCAGGTTCATTCTGAGCAACCACAGTAAATTAGAGTCAGGATCAAAATTATCTGTGACAACGAAACCTGTGATTAAATGTGACTAAAATGTATTCTTTCTGACAACCCAGCTATTACTGCATTTCATGCTATCACATGTTTTCCCAGTAACTTAAAATATTTACTCATTTTACTCAATATTTACTCAAATATTTAGTGTACTAAACATGAAAAATAATTATTTTCAGTCTGTTTGAATTGTCTTTATTAAATGGCCTGTTTCACATAATGAACTAATTTGCTCTGAAGTGTTGAAAATGGTGTTTCTTCGAAGACCACAAGACCACAAGAAAAACGTATGAATGAGGGAGGCTGTTCAGTCTGTTTTGCTCACTTGGTTGATATTACTGTAGTTTAATGCTCTAATAATCTCATCTAGTCTTTTGTTTAAGGTTTCCAGAGAACCTGCCCTTTTTGTTTTAGATTGTATTTCATGCAGATTTACCTATTCCGGGAGAAAAAAAAAAACATCTGTGGAAAAAGCATCTCTGGGTTTAAATTTGGGGAAGAAAAATAGCTACTACATTGACACCTCCACTTTAGTATCTTATCAGATTTGTTACAGTGACTTTCTTCAAATGATTTTTAAAAATGCAATCACAAGTACAGAATTGGTGTGAACTCTCTCAGAACATTAAATGTTAATATGAAATGTTGTAGAGAACATAACACTACTGAACAAGCAAATCAGTGGAAGCTTGAACTTTTCATTGTGCGTGGCCTTACACAGATGCTCATAGAATGGTGATGTGTACTGTGTGACACAGAGTACATGCAATGCAGTGTGAAAATAGGGCAGTTCTGCTGTGTCTGGGGCCAGGCAGGGTTCTTTGTGATTTTTTAGTAACAGGAAGTGACAGCAGACCCTGTTAAATGTGCCTTTAACAATATGTGTTTTCAGAAAGTATAATATTAGTATGTTCATCTCTTGATCTTCTATTTTCCCTGTTTTGTGTAAAAAGAAAACCAAAACTAGCTACTGTTATCTCATATACAATAAATCTCAGTTGCAGATTAGCAAACTCAAAACTGAACTCAAAACTGCTGTGCCTTGATTAGGGTGGAGTGTTTACTGTAGTTCAGTTGATTGTGTAATGCAAATGACAGATCTGTCCTTTTTTCTTAAGTGGCCCTGCTTTTTGTTTTTTTTTCCTTTTGAGTAGTATTGGTGCTGTGTAGCAAGTCTTTGAAATTTAAAAACCTATCTACCATAGCTGATCAAAGTACCTGCGACACATATTCCATTAACAAATCACTTGTTAGTATCCCAGCAATAAGCCTAAATGTTTGCTTAGTATTAGCTTGCTGTTGAACTGAAAGACAAAACATGAACTGCCATGCTTGCTTATCTGCAATTGCTGATATAAGAATTCATGCCCAATATCTCCAACAATGTTATTCACTAAAGTCTAATGTATATCAAATGTTGTGTCTTAAAATATACTGGTGTTATGGCAAAAAAAACCTGCCCTTAAAAAAAAATAGATTTAGAGTTGTTACTAATCACTTGACAATGTTTGTAGCAGTAAAGATGTTAATGTCCTGGCTGGTTTCACTCTGGCCTTGTGTAATGTGACCTCTCTAAAGTTCCCCTTTAATTGAATTGATTAATTAAATTCTGCTTTCTCTATCTGAACAGCTGTGCAGTGGGGGGGCTGTAATTCTGTTGCAGGTGAAGTGGGTCCCCTCCTATATGCACAGCACCATTTTGTCCACTGGGAAAAAAAAACACTGTACAATGTAAGCAATCAATTTTAAGTTTATTGAACATGCATTCATTCTAGCTAGTGGTTGTTAAGTTAAGCAATTACAGTGAGAATATTCCTAGATATAAATCTGTTCATATATATCTTCCTGAAAATTCTGATTTATTGAAAAACAAGAGTATGAAATAGAGATTTGATTGCTGGATTGTGTTGCTGTATTAAATCTGAAACCCCTCTTGGGCCATATTTGATGTGTATTAACAAAAGATCTTTAATGCGCTATTAAAGGCTAAGCTAAGTACTTGATTGCGCTTTGCACTGTTTAGATTTAGTCAGTAAAGTGTTTTCACAGCTGATATATAATTGCAAAAACAGGTGTCTGAAGAAGAGATGATTGCATTGATCCTTTTGAGCTTGTTCCTTTTGAGTATGTTCGAGATATTTCTTCATTTTGTAATATGCAATATGCATGAATGGCTTCAATAAATTTGCATCCTTAGGCAATTATGAATATGTGATTTTTGGCTATATGCTGCTACTTTGTCTGAGAATGTCCTCTCATATACAGAGAATTGTAAATGATGGATTAGAGTCCTAAAGAAAGCTGATTTTATCTATCATGCGCCCCAACTCCGTTTTCACCATCGTGACATAAATATTGTTATACAGCATATATAGTAAAAACAAACTAGTTTGTGTGAGCTGAAAATTTCCCTTAATTGATTGGTGATGAAGATATGAAGGATAGATGCTCCAGTGGTTAAAGAGGAAAAAGCAATTCTTTTTCAAGCCATGACACAGTTACTGACCTATCATGTGCTCCATCTAGAGATTCTAGCGATATCAGTGACTCGACAGTCATTTTTGGTACCAGAATTCACTAAACTGAATAATAAGGAAGACTATACAGAGTTATAAGTATTGTTAGTTCCTAAGGATTAAAATAGAGACCTCATTAGATATAAGGAAATCCCCTGTGTTCTGAATGTTGGGTGATGCTTAAAGAAATGAAGTGTTGTTCAATATGCAGAGGAACATTTGTTCTTAAGTGGTTTGGACTCAGTGAGTAAGAGTGTCACGACTATAGTCCCCCCTCCTTAAGGGTGCTCCAGCCCTTTCACTAAGACTTTATTCTCTGCACCTGTTCCCTATTCCCAGCCCACCTTAAAAGCCAGGCGCTGACGCTCATCCGGGCTCTGCATCTGATTTCCATATCGTGCGAGTCCGGGACCTGGAAGCGCCTGGTCCCGTTAAGGTTTTAACCTCTGTTCCCGTTCCTGTTCCCCGTCCGCCGGTTCCGACCCGGCCTTCGTGGTTTTTAACTTGTTCTGATGGATCTCCTGGTTTTGGACTTACCCTTGCGTTTTGGATTATCCCTAAGGACTTCTCTCTCGGATTGTTCGCCTCGGCCACACCTCCCTCGTGCACCAGCGCACCTTGGACACGCCCCCCTGTCTTCAGCCCCGTATTCCTGCATGACGTTTCCCTAGTGTTCCCCCCACTCCGTCGGACTGTGTCGTCCGCATAGGGTCCGGAAAGAACTGTTCGTTACAAAGAGAGAGACCGATAAAAGGTTTAAGATACTTTCTAAGGTTTTTGTTTATTGCTGCCTTTTCTTCTTTCCTTCTTCCTTATCCTGTTCTCTACTAAAATGCAGACACTAGAATGATTAATGTATGTTTCTACAGTGTGTGAGCATGGACTAACAAATGTGTAAGAAATATGTTCAGACGGTAAAAAAGACTTTGTAAACTAAAATAAAATCTAATTTTCAGGTACGAGTTACTATTCTGCTTGCCACAGATGTTGAAATACACTTTCTTTTCCATTAGATTTGCTTTTTCTGGTACTTTAATGCACCATACAGCTGTAAATAGTGTTAGTGGACCAGCAGATGTCTGAATTTCCTGTGGACTGGAATTTTCCTGTGGACTGGAAACACTGTGCTTTAGAAGGTGCCTTTCTTCAGATAAGGTGTCAAACCCAAATCCCGAGTGCTTGGTTATTAAAGATCTCAAGGCTCTATTTGAAAGAATAAGGGTGTTAACCCCAGGGCTCCTGGTTAAATTTCACTCTGGCTTTGGACAATCTGGCTATTCAAAAGTTCTCCCTTGTGTGACTTGGTGAAGGATTTTGTCATTCTTCCATCTGATATTCTGTGTAGTGGGGCTGATGGTGCAGAATGGCTATTGTGTGTCACTCAGGAGGGGACTGCTATTGGAAGTGGCTCCTTAGCACCTTTGGGATAGGAATTGCTTTGCTTCGATGCAGCTAAGTTGCGTCAGATAGTTAAAGCACTGTCTATTTGACATTGCAAAGTTGTTTTGCAATATATAGTTTTGTTTTTGAGAATAGTTTTTAGGGTAAAGTTTAACAGGGTGGTGTTTTTTTGTTTTTCTCGCATATTAGTATTCATATTCGCATATCAAGCTTTCTCTCTGATTTACATTCTGAGGTTTCTTGAATAGTTAGTATAATTACCCTATACATTGTTTGTTCTTCAACCTGTTTTCAGTTATTCTACTGTTCTCTATATAATCTTTTTAATTTTGTTTTTCAGCTGGTCACTTGATAATGTGATTAATCTTAAATATACCTATGTACAGTATATTCCCCACCATTTGCAAAATGAAATTAGTTCTTTAAATTAGGAGTAACAGTTGATGACTGAAAGGCTTTTTCCCATTCCCTGTGAACCCCAGGCTGGGCAGGCGGTCAGCACCCAAAGCATTATTTAAAATATTCTTGGTCACGATGACTTCACCCTTTGGTTGTGTGTCTTGCTTAGGGTCCTCTTGCTTTTCACTGCTCAAAATTGTAAAGTAATGAACTGTGTGTTTGCATTTTAAATTACAAATAGCTATAAAGCAGAATTGCATGTGATTTGCAAAACGTATCTATTTTGTAGACCTTGACTTTCTCTGCATCATGGAGACTGGGACCCTTAGAGGTTATATGACAAGATATAATGTTTACGATAGCAGCTTCGCTTTCTGTAGGTAAAGAAAGGCGATTTGTGGGACTCATGAATCCTGCAGGGCTTACAATGCATGGCTGAAGCTGTAGTGTGTTGATGTTGCCTTGTTATTGTGGGTGATTTGAAGTGGAAGAGGCTGAATTATGTTCCCAACCTCCCCCTCTCTTCTTCTCACACACCTTGGAGACCGCTCGGGGGAATCTTAGGAGTGTGTTTTTGTTCTGGTGTTTTTTGTTTGCCTGGCAGCTACGTGAAGTAAGTAGGTTGTTTGCCTTTTGTTCCCAAGGTTCAGGAGTAAAAGATAAAAGATCACAGCACCGTTGAAATCCCAATCTGTGGTGAATGCCCAAGCCCCCTTTTCTGTGTTTGTGCTGAGCTGGTTATAACGTCAAGTAAAATAAATGTTCTGACAGCTGATTGGACGCTGTTCTTCTGCAACAAATGCACAAAAAAAATTGCTAAGAGCAGGATAGCAGATTTTGCGTGTGCATGCATGTGGTTGTGTGTTTTTCATACAGCATTTTATATGGATGGCCAGCTTGTCTCACTAGTTTTTGTAGTTAGTTACTATATTTATTGTCCTTATATTATTTACTGTTGCAGAACTCTTGTTTGCTGTACACGCTTGTGAGAAAAATTAATACATAGCCATCCTTTAGTCAGCTATCATAAATGTGCATAAGTAATTTTGAGATTTATATGTGATGGGCAGAGCCAGGCTGTGAAGAATATTGCTTTAAAGTACTTCTCTTTAGGATAGCAAACCAGGCCTCCATATGTAGGGGTGGTGCTCTCAGACACACCCTGAGTGTTACAGCAGTGGCAGAATGGTACTGGAGACATTTAAGAAACAAACCTGAAAGGTTTATTCATTTCTGAATTAATCAGCAATGTACATCATTTATTTCCTTAAATTTCCTGCTGCCTAAATGAGACCTATAACAATAGGCACTTGTTTAGGCCTTTAATATTCCCGTACTCTTGGTCGGTGGATGGAGGCATGGAGTTTGCACATCTCACACTGCCATCTGTACCGAACCCCCAGTAAGGCTGTACGCTATTTTGTATTGTTGTTTATCCTTTGTTTCAGACCTACAGGTGGATTGCCCGTTGTTTCGGACCTGCCACAGGTCTGTGTGTTGTTTTGGACCTGCAGCAGGATTGTGTGCTCTGAAATTTGGGCTGTTGGGTGTTTTGTACCTGCATCTAGACTGCGCACTGTATTGGCTGGACAGCATATTAATAAAAGCCTGTGGAAGTATGGAGAAATCAGTGCTGTAGGGAGCAGCCTTTTAATAGCACTAGTAAACACTGGAACTCAGCCCTGTGTTGTGCCTTTACAAAGTCACTGGCAGTAGCTGCTTTTGTTATTAACTTGCTATTGAAAGAGGTGAATTCTCACCGCTGCTTCCACAGATCCTATTATCCTGTGGTTGTATCGGCAGCAGCTCTTCTGCAGAACATCCCGCGATAGTCCCCTGGGTTGCACTAAACCCAACTCCATTAAGCACAAAAATTCCTAACAGTAAACGTGACTTCATCAGGAGTGATTAAATATGGAGACATTTGTTTCGAGGCTTAGTTTCCTCAGGGAACAATACTCAAAAGCTTTCACTGCCAAATGCCTTTCAAAGTAAAACAAAACAAAAGACTTGAACAGACATTATCAAATTATTTTTTTCCTGGGCATTGAAGATGTTTTTTTTGCATGTGTATACCCTTGACTAGCCTTTCAGAAATGAGCAAACAAACACAGTTGCTTTCCTGGTTCTGGGGAGTGAATATCCTTGTGAACATCAGCCCTTGCTGCAGCCTCTGGCGTGGCTTTAACTTTGATAACTGCAAAAGCAGCAACGTTTTGTTTTCTCAAAAAAACAGTTCCTGTGGCAAAACCAAGAAGAGGAGAAAAAAACACACCCGGCTTTCTCGAATGAAAAATGCAGCACCTTGGAATGTCAGGTGGTGGAACAAACAGCAAAAGTTTGGCGGCTAAGATTCTTAAACATGCAGTTTCAATGCTGAGAGACAAAACGTGGTTCTTTTTTGATTTCTTGTCCTGCCCGGGATACGCTCCCTAACCAAATGGAATTCTAGTTCTAAAAAGGTCACACCAATCTACACAAACAAGCAAGCTGAGGAGCAGCCAGAGGTTACTGCGTTGTGTGAGAAATAAAAAAGAGAAACTGGAAAGGAAACATTATCGGTCACAAGTTTCCTATTACTATAAGTGAAGCTGTTTGCATCTATACCACTAGATAAGTGAGTGCAAACAGACTCTAGGTAACCAGGGAAGCTTTGAGTTCTTTGATGTCCTTCTGCCTGATGAACCTCCCCCTCCCACAACTGTTGTGTTAGCGATTGTGTAACTGCTGCCAAAGTTGGTACTTTTCAAGCCACCGCAGCCCTTATTATCAAATCAATAAACAGCAACTTCCACTTTGGGTTAGACATGACTGTGTACAAAAGAGGGAAATAAAGAAAAAGAAAAAAAGGGAGGCAACATCTAAAAGTAGGGTTGCTGGTAGTAATGTAAAGTGAACTTCGACATGGCAGGAGCTGGTACAAGGCAGTGTTGGGCCCTAACTTGAAAAAGTACTGGACTTGGGATCACAAAGGTTTTTGATAGTCCTGGGTTGCGGTTCTGTTTCCCTTGTGACAAGTAGATTGTGCAGGTTGCAATAAGCTAAACAACCATACTTACGGTCAACTGTAAAAGGAAAAGTCTATCAGAAGAACACAGCGCTTCAGGCTGTCGATGTGTGAGACTCTGGACATGTCTGTTAGCCTCGGGGTAAACTGCTGCATTCCACAGTCAAAGTTCCTGGTTGCTTTTCAAGTCCCATTTTAATTGGCTGTGTGGAGTAGGATTGTGGGGTCTGGAGAGGCTGTTTCCACAGAGAATGAATGCCTCGGCTTTTGGCGTGGAGACCGTTGTCTCTTTGTAATGCTTGCGACACATTCTGTACCACAGTTAATGCTACTGTGCTCAATCACACAGTTCTTCCACCAGTTTTAAATTGACTGTTCCATTCTCTGAAAGCAAGGTGTTTCATATAGTCATAGATTTGGGAATTCTGGAGTTTGAAAAAGCTGATCAAATTTTAAAGTAAAAAAAAAAATGTATGTGGTAGTTACTAGAATTCCCAGGCTTTGCAAATATACACAATTTGATCTTTTAATTAGTGTTTTAAGGTATGTTGCATACTGAAACTTTGCTACACATACTAACTTTGTCATATATTCTGAATTTGATTAAGTTGATTAAAGAACACATAAACCAGGAGTCAGGGGTTAAAGTCTCACTATTCTGTAACATACTAGTTATTATTATTGGAATTCAACAGTTTAATAAGTAGAGCACAGTGCTTTTCATAACAAAATCTAATGTGACAGTCAACCATACCACCTGGAGTCTCTGTCCTTTGCTGCTGTAGAACCAAAAAATAGCCTTTTATTTGCAATAATTGCACAATTTCGCATTTTTGGCAGCATGGCTTTGACTCTTTGGCATGTTGTTCCCTTTGTTCACACCCAAATATATTTGTGGTGCAAATCCTCCCTTGGCCAAACCCCTTCGTCCACAATAAGCTGTTTGAGACCCCTGCTGTTATCTTACTCCCTGGACATGACGTGTTCTGACAGCCCGTGTGATCAACACAATAGAGTTCCAGTCCAGCAACGAGGTAGGCTGGTCTCCCATCCTGGCAGAGTGGGAGAAGACATGTCACAGTCACAGTTAACTGACTCTTCTTCTGAGGCTCATGCTTGCTTTGGACCCAGAACACAATTCCCTGACAGTTAATGGATCTGACAAACTCTTATTCTCAGCAGCTCTGCATACAGTAGGCTCGTTTTCCCAGGAGTCACAGTGGGTTTTGGAAGAATACAGTTCCAGGTTTCGAATTTCCAGTTTCCACTCTTGTGTCCAAACCAGGGAGGATTGGGCAAGAGCTTACTAGTTTGATAATTAATGGTGCTTATAATTTTACAACTTTAAACTTTGATGTGTTAAGTTATTTATTGCTTCTTACAAGAATATGTGAAAGTTAAATCTTCTAGTTAACTTCCCCCCAAAATATTGGATTTCATTAGCTAGATCAGTTACTGTGCCCTTATACAGTTATCCTTTTCATTTATTAAAGAAAGACAGAGGTACTGACATTAAACGATGTACTTTAATGAGTCAAGGCACCATATAACATAACTTCCTGGGCTTTTACATTTTAACCATAAAATAGGTGATACAGCAGGGTTATCATGTATAGGTCTGTTTGAAAACATTTTACTTATATTGCTAGTTAATGACATGTTTACTATGATTCTCTGAAAAACAAATATGATTAGAGAATACACTGTTTGGCACTGGTAACAGAATTAAAAAAAAAAAACTTGGCTTCCATTTACCTGAGCTGGAAATATACAGTATATAATTGTGGTTAATAAAGAGCTGAGATGCCTTTATGTCTCTCATGACTAGATGGCTGAGTTATTCAGAATGTGTATAAAGATTATCTTCCAGAGCAATTTGTATGCTTTGTTTAGTACCAAATGGATTTTCTTTGCAGTCCACATGAATATGATTTTTTCGTCTTTACACAAAGGGCTATAGAGGTGTGGGACCCTCTGCCCAGCCATGTAGTTGAAGCTGATACCTGCTAACTACCAAACTGTTTTTATGTATGTACATCCTTAACCTTAATGTTCTGCCATGATACTTTTGGTCAGGAATCTTTTTCACTGTTTTTACCAAAAGTGGACACATTTACTACAGTATGAAGATTTGTTTTTCACAGATGCTGCAGCTACACACTCAAGTAATGAATTGCAAAAAAAAAATATTTGTTCAGTAAGCTTGTGGTTAGATTTGTTATTTCATGGATATAAAAATGAAAGTGATATGTTAAAAATTACACCTCTCTGACAGGCCAAAACATGCTTTACTTTCACTTTTCACAGTCTTTGAACTGCTTCATCTTATCCAGGACTGGGAAGCATACACAGCACACTGGAATCTTTGTGTTTATAGGATAAAAAGACAGATTTATGGAGCTTAGCACAAGAAACAGATTTAGCTCCTTTTTTTTCTAGGAAGAAATCTGCATATTTTGTTTTTCATTTTGGATTTTAGATACACAGTCAGTTATTCATAAATGTCTTTTAGTATGCCTTCTGCTCTTTTTAAACACAGTATGGAAAGACTGTGGTTTACTATTATATTGTAGCATGCAAGTTCAAACTCAGTAAATTTCTTAAAAGCACAGAAGAGAACACTAAAAAATTTGGAGCACCGACATTTTTTGTAATCGTTTTTTAAGTAATGCTGGTGAATAAAAGCCATAATTTAAACAGCTAAGGTGACAAATCTAATCTTCTATTAGGGCCTTCCGACAGCCTTTAGCCTTTGTTACTGTTTAATTGGATTTAAATAGTATTGAGGAAGAAATTTCCTGAGAAAACAATGGGTGAATATAAATTTGGCTTTCAAATGTCCCAATCATTGATTTTTCAACAGTGCGCAGGGCCCCTCAAAGATATTATAATGTAAAACTTGTCCCCAATCTCTTATTGTGTGTCTTGTCCATGGATGGCTTTAGTCGCCCTTTTACATGTTGTCTACATTCAATTGTTTCACACAAGAATATTCCTTGCTCGCACCTGGTGCTCCTCTGAAATTTCAGTCTTGGCCTTTTACAGCAGCAGTAAGGTGGTGCTGTTTGGCTTATCTCATCGGGCCTAAAAAGATGTTGTTGGTGTTTTGCTGGGAGCCTTCCCTTCCCTGTCATCACTGGATCCTGGCCTTTCTAGATATTATTGACATGGGGCAGCTTTCTACTGCTCGGATTCATCATGCCAGGGGGATGGTGGAGGCACAGGGTCAGGCCTTTATTGCTTCTATATGATTTCACATCTGGAGTTCTTTGGCAGGAGACTAAGCAGGAGGGAACTAGTGATTGTGGAGATGTGTGTGTGTGTGTGTTGGGTGGGGGAAATGCTGCCTTTGATTTATGTTCTAGAAAATTAAATAAACAAAATTAAAAATGTTCACCAAATAATATCTCATTGTGTAAGAACCATGATTGTATGATTATGTAAGACAGAGGAAGGATGATATAATGGATCAGTTTGTTTAAAATACCATGAACGTGGATCTTGTGGATGCCAGTCCTACTTAAAACGCTGTAAATACGGAAGGCACACAAAACAATCAGGTCCAAATTTGGACATTTAATTAATTGATGATCCTAAATGCAATTAAGCATCTTAGGAAAAGCAGACAGCAGATAAACTTAAAAATAACAGAATCAGACAAGTTCCTGTCATGTATTAAAATGTGTACATACAGGATAACATTTCTTTAAACTTGACCATTCAAAAAATGTAGAAGAATTTTTGTCAAAGCCGTGTAAATGTTAAAGTGTATTGACTGGTCCAGTGATTAGTAATGTGAAGAGACAGGAGTACACAGTTTTTTTTCTCTGTGCTAATAAACACCAGTTTTATCATGGTTGATGGGAATGTTCTTTAATCTTCACACAGATGAGCTACCTGAGGTATCGGCAGTGGTAGTAATTTAACGCTTGTACCTTGGAAAGCTGCTGTAGAGCAGTTCTGATTTAATCCAAACTTTTGGGTTGCAACCTAAACCAGTTAAAATATATATAATATATTTTAACTGGTTTAGGTTAAAATAAATATTATATTATATATATAATAAGAAATGAACTTAATTTAAGAAATGAGTGATTAAGTAAATGATATTCATCTTATATCCTTGCATCTAAAATAATTAAGATTAATTAAAGCAATACAGTAGGATTAAAAGAAACAGTCAGACAATCATAGTGCAATAACACTAGATCCTTTAATATTTAAATAGAGAAATAAAACTCTTTTTTTGGTTTCTGTGGTTTGGAATTGGACAGCCTTAGAATAATGCTCTTGTTTGGTATTTAAATTGAAGCCCAATACACTTAGCATTACAACAGTCAGCACAGCTCAATTTGAAAAATTCTGTGGTCTTGCTTGATGGAGCCTAGAGAAGAAATAGCAGGGGGTATATAGGTCAGCACTAAGGTAGGCCTTTACAGTGGTGTTTCACTTGCTTAGAAACTGCTGTATACCTTCTCCAATACATCCAATTCATAAGGATGTTTTTGATAAACCTATAATAATAATAATAATAATAATAATAATAATAATAATACATAATAATTAGCACATCAATAAATTGCAGTTTATGGTAACAGCTACTAATTTGTTCATTTTTGCATATTTTAAATGTTAAATTAGCAAACAATTAAACATATTCTTATTTTCTGTGCAGTATTGTTAATATGCTTCATTTTTTATTATTATTATTAAATATAAACCTATTATTATGTAATTATTTTTAATGACGCAAAGGAACAAGTAAAGGTTTATTCCATGCTGAAAAGAGGAAACACTTCGGGCATGAGTTTTAATGATGTATTAATAGTTTTAATGATGTCTAGTGAAATTTTCAAAGCAGGATGACAGCATCTGTAAAGTAATGCTGTCTTAATTGTTAAGGCTAATCTGTAAAGAAAAAATACACAAGTACAGTTTATCTTCACTGCCAGCAGAGAACTGAAATATAGACATTTTTAGATGTGTAATTTGCTCATGTAGGATACAAAAGAGGTGAAAGACCTTATTAGACTGAATAAGAAGAGCATGATTTATGTTTTCCTGAATGCATTGACCCATGTTTGGTTCTTTTAACATTTTTTGGTATTATTTTTCTTTCTTTTTCTCTGGTAGCGAACACAGTGGGTCTCTTTGTCTTTCGTCTTGATGCGAGAGTGGAAATGGAGTTTGTTCATAATGGATTATTGATTGGTCTCAGAATAGGCAGCCCCCGAGGCCCTGTCATCAGTGGTACTTACTCTCTCCCAAAGCAGAATGCCTGGCTTCACACAGTCAATTCAGGGCTCAGTCTATAGAATATAAGCCTCTAATTGTTAATTCCGTTTAGGAGAGTTGCATAAAACAGTGCCCATGCGTTCATATAAATTTAAGGAATTTGTTTGGTTTCATTTGTTTTTTCCCCCCTTTTTTGTTGAATGTAGTACTTTCTTCTTCGAAAGCTGATCACATTAGGATGGTGGATAGTAACTTACTATAAGACTTTATCTTAAAAGGCTAGTAAATACACAGTCTTGTTTGCCTGATGACTGTGAAAAGAGAGGTGTAGAGAGATCTCTTTTTCCAAAACACGTTTAGGAGTTTCAGCAGCTTTTGATTTGTACACTAACAGATAATGTCAGGATATCCTGATTCAAAGGGTGTGATCGCTATTTTCAAGAAAACTTTTTCCTTTTCTATGTGTTGGGCTGAAGATCTCTGTAATAATAGCAAAACAGCATATTATCCCACAATTAGTATTAAACATTTTGTTTTATTCATATATTTACGGGCAGTGTTGTCATAATATAAAAATATTGCGTTTTTAAAACTGATGAAGGTGGATCACTGCGGACATAGAAACTCTTGTTTTGCTTAAAACCAACGTTAATCTTATTACACATTAATTTGTACAACATGTGACTACCTAGTAGATGATGAGCTTAACTCTGCATTCTGATCTATTGAGTAACTGAACAGTTTATTAACTTGAACTTTTTTCAAGTGCAGAAAAACAAACAAAAATCGCCTTCATTTTGTAAAGAGACTACACATTTAGTGCCAAAAGCATTCAATAATGCTTAACAATCAAAAAGGGGACCTGAGAGCAATTCAGGACACAGTTAGCAGGGCTCCCATTATTAATTCAGATAGGTTTGAATAGCACTATGTGTACTGATTATGTTTCATTGGTAATTTTTTGGTTATAAATGAGACGGATACCAACAACAGTTTCTAACTATTATGGAGATCTTTGAAATTCTTCATATTATGGAAAACCTAGATTTGGGAAACATGCTTAAAAATGTATTTCATTACTTTTCAGAAGGGAAGTTTATGATTAAATAAATAATGGGACACCAGCAGTAGTATTTCATTAGATTTAGATTTAATACAGCAGTTTAGGATTTAAAAGAAGCATGATCTATTCTGACATTGTTACAATGGTTTAAAACACAGGCAGCTTATAATACTGTCTCTTGGGGATCCTTGTTATGCTTTTTGGGCAGTTTTCCATGGTACTGTATAATGACCACTCCTTTCCCCCACAGTAGAGCGAGTAGAGGAAAGAAAGATCAGTCTCTACTGTGCAAAATGTATCAAGATGAATGGGGAGTTTCATGGTGGACATGTATGTGATTTACTTGCAGCTCCTCTATAGATCTAAATGCTAGGTTACTCCTATCACCCTGGTTCCATGACAGGCAAGAACGTCAAATATTGCCATGCCCAGGGTAGAGGACTGAACATTGCCACCAACAGACCAGAAAGAGCACGATGCCCTAACTCTGCAACCTTTCCTGAAGTGATACAGAGCTGGCACACTTCCTCGCTCTTTCTTTGACATACTGTACGCCTGTGTAGGGGCTACCATTCAACACCAGGAGCTAGGTGGCTATGCTTCATTTTGAAGAGGAGCTACCAACAGAGATGAGGGTGTACCAGTTTCATAGCAAGATATGTTGGTGTTAAGTGTGCCCAAGACCTAATGCCTAAGCATCAGGTTCAAAAGGACATGCTGCCTCTAAGACTGTCAGCAGAATGACTTGAGGAATGAGCTACACTTAGGCAGTAGAGCCTTGAAAGGTGTATGAATTAGCACAGCTAACCTCAGTAAAGATATTAGACTGCACACTATAGTATTGGGGACCCAAAATGTGCCCAAGCCTACAGCAGTAGATCCACTCAGAGCAACCTGCTATGGAAGGATAGCCAGGAGCCAGGAGCAGACTCAATACTGAACTAAAGTCTGAGAGGCCAATGTCTAGCCATGAGTAGGAGGACTAACACTTGCTTCCTTAGGACTCTCAGAAAGACCAGAGGTAGGAGTCAAACCCCTGAACTGGGCAAGGCACTGAACAAGCAGGAGCTCAGGAGAGAAATATTGAGGAACTGGGACAGTGCAAGCTAGTGCAGTCCCAGTGCTCCCTCAGCTAGGTCTGATTTTCTCTGCTGAAAAGAAGAAGTTGGAAATCATTTGAAGGCTGGCCTGTGGTAAGATGTAGTCAGAGCTCCAGAAAAGCAAGCAAGAGAAATGTCGCACTCCCTTTCCAGATCCGTAACTGATCTATTTTGAATAATGCCTCATGCCAGATCATTTGTTGTGATGCAGGATTTATAAAAGCCTCCTCTTCTGCCACGGCAGTGACACAGTGAAATGCATTATGATCTGCAGTGTGGAAACAGTGACAGGGACTCAGTGGTGTCTTTGAGCTGGTACTCATCCAAACAATTTATGCAGCAGCATTAATAGTACAATATCAGTTGTGGATTCTGTGTTGCAATTAATAATTGAAAATGAAATAAATTGTTATTTTTGGGGGGGTTTAATCTATTCTTAGTATAAAGACAGACTCAGACATTTAATTGTTTCACAAGACACACATTTTTATGGACCTAATTTTAGTTGTAGCGGTTGTACCCAGTTGTTACAAATGGCAGCATTGTGGCAGGATTCATTTACAAAAAAAATTGACTTCTGCTGCCATTTTTCTTCTAAAATAGTTCTGCTAAGACTGTAAATATGAGTAGGAGTCGAAATTTCTGGGTTTGCTGATCTGATAGGCTGTAAGACAGCTGTCGCTGAGATCTAACTGAAATCTGGTACAAGATCTGGTGCAGTATCACCCAAATTAGTTTTTCCCCCGATATTACAAAAGGCAGAACTATGTTTCACTTCTGCCTCTGTTTAAACTGTAACCAGTTTTAGTGAAGTGGCTTATGCATGCAAATTTAATGAAAGGAATTTGTGGCTGTCTGGTTTTAAGAATCGTTTTTTTCTGTAGATGATGGGGAACCCTATGATGTAGGTGGTGAGTTTAAGTTTGTACACTGTATTGAGAAACATTAAAAATACAAATTGGTTTTGGAGCTAATGTCATGTTTTGTGTTTTTAATGCCTTGTGCTAAAAAGAAGATTTGTCAGGACATGAAATTAGTCCAGAAAATAACGGAAGCTGGAATTTTAACAACATTGTAAATGTTTAATTTTAAACATTATCTCCCACCATTAAAAACACTGTAAGATTTGCATTATATCATTACTGTCTAATTTATGATAATTCTGCAGTCCACAATATACACACAGAATCTGCTGTAATTATAATCTAGATAAGTGATGCATTTTTTTAGCAATGCTGTATTACACTGTGTATTGATTTAAATCCATTTTACCGTGCTCATAAACAGAGAAAGAAATGGCTGCACTGTATATAGAAATTTGCAGTTTTTTTCCTTAGAATTTTCCTTCATGTAAGGCAAAGTACTGATTTATAGTAATGACTAGATTATCGGGTCTTTATTTGGGATGTTGTACAGTATGTACTGGGGTCTCTGACATTGTTTTCAGGTGAATAAATGTTTTTACTTTTGGATTAAATGAACACTCAGTACAGTGAACTAAAGGTAATAGCTAACAGAAGAAAATAAATAGAATTATCCTCTGTTGATTATACAAAGCAGTTCATAACAGAAATTCCAATGTTCACAATTGCTGTAAAGGTCAGCAAAAACATACTGATACTGTAATAGCATGTTTTGTTTTTTAAATTGTGATCTTAAATATATTTTATCACATAATTAAATAATTCATAAGCAGAATCTGAGAAGGAGGCTCCTAAACATGGTGTATATGTGCTGTATACACATACTGTACATACTTGAGAAGCACTTTTTTAAACATGGTTCTAGGTCTCTTTTTAGTTGAGTTTAAATTAGGGTTTTACAATCACATTCAATCCAGAGTTTACACTGGATATCTGATCTCATAGCAGGGTTTCAGAATGCAAGTGATAGACTATCTATTCCAGTGACCTATACAAGTGTTGTCTCATACTGTTCATGATAATACAAATGAGTGATGTTTTATATCACTCATGTAATAAAGTTAGGTTAATCACTGAAATGGTCTGATACCATTCTGCTGAGTGAGAAGCGTCAGTGACCAGTTTTCTTATGTTATTCATGTCAAGCAAAAACAACGTATACCACATGAAATATCATCATTACATAAGCACAATATTAGTTTAGAATTTGTACGTTATGTGCTGTCCTGTTTTTCAGTGTTGCCATCAACCTAAAGAACTAGTTGAGATTTGTGAAATGCACATTCTGTTAGAATTAGATATGCAGCTACAACGTAGTTTGCAAATGGGGACAATGTGTCTGACAGTTTCTCTCCTAAGCTGAGAGAACAATACGTTAAGAAAGTGCTTAGAATCTCAGCTTTGTGTTTCATTGCAGCAGGCATTCATGCTGACATTAATTTTGTTTCCTACACTGATTGGTGAATGTGTTGATTCAGCGAGTTGCATCTGAGGCACTTTGATTTACAGTTCATATAACTCACTTACCTGAGACTCGTAAACTCCCAAGAGAAATAATAAGCCCTTAAATTCTTGGAGAATATTATCCTTTTTTGTAAATTGTAGCATAGTACACACTGCTCCTTTTTAAAAATATTTTTATTTCTAAGCACAAGGTTCTTTTAATGAACAGTTAATTCTGTATACTGTGTGGTCACAGACATATCACTTGAAACGATATTGTTCACTACTAATTAATTATTAAACTACCTCTATTTAACTGATCTATTTTTACAGTACAGTATATGGACACAGATTCATTTAAAAGAAATGTTGCAATGTCTCTGGGTTAAACAACACATTTTAGCAGGGAAAACCATTGTATTTAGAATTTTATATCCCAGAATTCTGTGGAGTCGCAGAGGTACTGTATGTTGATTGCATTCCTTTGTGACTGTACATAATGGACAAGTGTATTGATTCACCCGAATTTGTAAATCAGAATAATAGTGCACGTATCTACTTATCCAGCTCAGCAGTGAGGCGGTCAGTGTTTGTAGTGGGTATTGGAAATTCTGAGGGGTACATTGAGATTCTAAAGGGCAGTTTGAGGCCTGGTATGCAGAATTATTTTTGCAGTCACTGTGATGGCATATTCAGGATGATTCTGGCCCCTGGCAGAGGGCTAAGTGTTTGCAGTCGTTTGTTTCTGTTTAGAGCCTTAGACCAACCCATGCTGCGCTTTTCTCTGAGGCAGATAAATCTTTTAACGTGTGCTCCTCAGCACAATCAAAACTCTATTAAATGGTGAGATTTAACCTTCTCTTTGGGATTTTTATTTTGTTCGTGCTGCCTTTTTATAAATGAGGATGATGTGCTAAATATGTTCACTTCCTTTCCATGCACACAAATGTAAAAAAAAACTACAGGACAGCCCAAGAAAGGAAACACTGTACTTCTTTTTTTTTTTGGAAATAATAAGTAGTCAGCAATCCTGAGAAGACATGGATTTCAATCTTCGCTGTGGTTTCTGGAAGTATTGTTATGATATTTTTCTTTCTCTTGTTTTTTTACAGGTCTGAGCGTTGAGGATGTGTGCCTGTCGGTGATTCATCCTGACTTGCACAGGGAAAAAAAAGAAGATTGATAATGACATTTCCGAAGAAACTGTCTTTAAAAAATGTATGACTGAAAAAGAAAAAAAAAACGTCCGTTGCCTTCCGTGGGGCTACATATATCATTGCAGAAAGCCAGCAGCGCAGTCGCCATGGATCCCAGTGAAAACACTGAGATGATGGAGTACCAGGAGGCCTCCACAGAAGGAAACAAGATGAGCAGGAATGATGCTGAAGAAGACAAGTCTCTGTACTATGCCTGCAACATCTGTGGCAAGAGTTTCCCTTTCCAGAGCTCGCTGTCGCAGCATATGAGGAAGCACACAGGCGACAAGCCTTACAAGTGCCCTTACTGCGACCACAGGGCATCGCAGAAAGGAAACCTCAAAATCCACATCCGCACGCACAAAATGGGCACCCTGAGTCACGGCCACGATGAGGAGGAGGTTGGAGAGGGTCAGCTGGCGGAGGCCGGCGTCTCTGAAGGCCTGGACGGCTGCACGAGTCCCACCAAGAGCACCTCGGCCTGCAACCGCATCGTGAACGGCGCTGCCAAGGATGAGGATGGCAAGATCCTGCTGAGGAGCGTGAAGAAGGAGAAGCTGGCGGGCAGCGCCGGCGAAGGGGGAAAGGGCTCCTCCTTCCAGTGCTCCTTCTGCAAGAGGAGGCTCAGCAACAAGGAAGAGCTGGAGCAGCACGTCCAGATCTTTCACAAGCCCTATCGGTGCCGACTGTGCAGCTTCAAGGCTCTGAGGGAGGACCAGCTTCTGAGCCACATTGAGAAGGTCCACATCACCGTGGAGGCACCTGTCAGGGAGGCCGTCGAGAGCGAAGCCGTGAAAGGGGAGCAAGGTGCCGGTGAAGGGGACTTCCCCTGTGAGGTGTGCAGCCAGGTCTTCAGCCAGGCATGGTTTCTGAAAGCCCACATGAAGAAGCACGTCGGCACCTTTGATCACGGTTGCCACATCTGCGGCCGCCGGTTCAAGGAGTCCTGGTTCCTCAAGAACCACATGAAGTCCCACGGCCCAAAGACGAGCAGCAAAAGCAAACTGAAAAGCGACCTGGAGCCTGTTACTACCATTAATGATGTAGTTCAAGATGAGATGGCAATGGTGAGTGGGCTGTTTCTCTACGAGCTGTGCCCGAAGTGTGGAAACATATTTCATGACCGGGAGAGCCTGAGAAAGCATGAAAAGGTCCACAGCCACAACAGTGAGACCATCCAGCCGGGTAAGAAAAAACCCAGTAGTGAATCAGAATCTGCCACACAAAAATGTTTTTTCATGGAGTGCCTGAATCTCCAACCTTCTGGAGTGATGGAAGAAAGCTCAGACAGGAAATCTGGCAAAAGGATTCCGGAGCTCGATCCAGTGTGTAGCTACCAAGCTTGGCAGCTGGCCACCAAGGGCAAAGTGGCTGAAGTCTCGGAGAATGGCAAGTACTTTGGATGGGATGAAGTGCTGGCTGATGCAGATGTGGCGTACGACCGGGAGAAGGGAGAGTACATTCTTGTGGGGCGGGAGAAAAGGAAGAGGGAGCCGGACTCCCACAGCTCAGGAAGCGGGAAAAGACGATGCAGCACCAACAATCACAGCAGCAGCAGCAGCAGCTGCAGCAGCAGCAGTGGCAGCAGCCACGCTCACCACCGAGGAGAGAAGTGTAGCTACGCCTCTCCAGGAGACCTCAGCCCGGAGAGCCTTAGTGACTCTGACTACCGGCCCTCGTCCCGCCAGAGCCGAAGGTCCTCGCAGAACAAGAACACGGAGTGTTTCGAGTGCGGCAAGGTGTTCCGCACCTACCACCAGATGGTGCTGCACTCTCGGGTTCACCGCAAGGAGACCCGGAGCAGCAGTGAGAGTGGGAGGGCCTCACGGGGGGAGCGATGTGGATCTACCAGCGATGGGGAGTCAGGCTCAGTGAGCCGGCCCAGCTCCCCTGGCTCAGCTTCGATCACCGAGGGCTCACCAGCGTCTGTTGCAGGCGAAGACGGCGCAGAGGACCCCTCAGAAGAGGGGGCACAGCCACTGTCTCCAGGTCAGCAGATGCGTTTCTCAGTCTGTTCATTTTTGAGTAGGGTGTGAGATTTCTAGTTTGTTATTTTGTTTTTTAAATCATTGACACACCTTGCATACAAAGCTGCCTTTTTCAGTACTGGACTATTCAGTTTCCAATCATATTGTTGTCTGTTGCCACACAGTGTTAAATATGTATGTTAAAGGCTATGAATTGTTTTTCATTTATGCTAAAATTATATGTATACTAATATGTTAATGAAGGTTTTACAGCTATTCATTTTTTAGCTATAGATCTTAAATTGCCCCCCTGGGGATGAATAAAGTATTTTGAATTGGTAATTTTGCACAATATTAATGCATCTGAAAAGCTGCTGACACAGAGTATGTGTTACAGATGCTGTATACACTGCTGTGCAGAAATCTTAAATATTGTACATTGCTGTACTATTTTGCAGAAACGTTTTTATTGTGATATTCTACTAGGCTTTTAACTTTATGGATGCGTAGAGAACAACAAATGATGTTATACCTGACAATGAGTCAATTCAATTTAATTTAATGACATTTAATTAGTGAATGTGATGGATTAGCTACCACAACACTTCATATCGACTTCTCAAGTGTAGTTTACCTTCAGTTGCTGGGATCGGGTTTTTGAAGATTCTGATCGATGTGAATTAAAGATTAATAACTGACAAGCTTGGTTTCGTCTTGCCTGAACTGAGATGGATTAAAAACAACCAGAGTTATTATAGGTGCTAAAAAGTAACAATAACTATATTTTTCTGTAATCTGACACCTTAAATTTAATGTTTATGATAGGAATTCTCACAGAATTGGGAACAAATAGCTGAACCACTGTATAATTAAAGAACTGAGTAACCCAGAAAGGTTGATGCATCTTTTCAGGGGAGTCCAAAGAAAAAGAATATGAAAGTTTAACGGTAGTATCAGAATCACATGTGCGTCAAGTGACCAATGGCTTTGTAGCTAAATGGCTATTTTATTCCATTCACATGTCTGTACCAGGTTATCAGAGCATTGACACTGAATCCCAAATATGTGACACATGCATAGCAAGAAAAACACTGTACTAAAAATACTAGCACTCGGCAATGGAGCCTTGTAAGGCTTGCTTAATTGAAGGACTCTAAATGTGAGTGCTTCTGTATCGAGCAGCTTCTGAGACATTCATTAGAATTGCAAAGCCAGCATACGAAGTGGATGGTTTTTATAACGAAGTCTGTGCAACATAATACAAGGGTCTTTTATGTAATACTAGCAATTATGAATACTAGCAATTATGCTCAGCTGAATTGTTGGAATTTGCATTATATTTGTAGCCCTTGATATCAAGATGTAGACATGCATGAAAAACATTCTACAAACCTAATTAGTACCATTAGCTTGTGAAAGAAGAAGAAAGAATAACTGTATTATTCATGTATTTCAGGAAACAGTAATATTGACATTCAACGTGAAGGGCAAGGTGGTTGGGTAACTTTTTTAATCCTCATGGGTTTTTTACTGTTTTTATTCCACAATGTATTTTCAGAGTTTAAATCAAGTCTCTAAGCTTAATGGCACATGTTTATCAAAGACAATGTCTATTTCAATGACATCTGAATACCCAGTTCTTGTTCTGTGCAATTGATAGATTTACATCTGCATCTGGTTGCTTGTGAAATGCCTTTTGTCAGTTCTCTCTCCTGAAGTGAATGCAATGCTTTGAACAGTGGAAGCAGGAGACACCCAGTGGTGAAACATGACACAGCAGACTGTGGATGCAGTGTTCATGAAACAGATATAGACAATGTACTGAGAGCCAGCTGCACGTTGGGATATTCATAAAACCTCCTTTATTTCAGTGTTCGTTGTTTGCACTCTCGCTCTTTTTAAGTGTGCAGGTCAAAGATAGATCTAAGATTATTTCTTTAACATTATGACAAGTAATTGACCCAGGATATGAAAGGACAGATAAAGAGAACTACTGTTGTCAACTTCTTCAATAAATTTCACTCCATCTCTGTCATGTTGTGTGGTACTCGCTGGTCTTCCTAATTCCTATGCAAAAGAGTCTGTTGTTGGATTTACTAAGACTGTATGTGGGAGGTATAGTGGTGCAGTGGTTAATGTTTCTGCCTCACAGCACTGGGGCCCTGCGTTCAAACACAAACGAGTTTGTATGTTCAACCTGTAAAAGCGTGGGTTTCCTCCAGGTGCTCCAGTTTCCCCCAACAGTCCTGAAACATTCTGGTAGATTAACAGGCTTCTTCGAGAACTGGCCCGTGTATACTGCCCTGTACCTGATGAGATGCTGGGATAGGCTCCAGCTCCCCCATGACCCAGAACGGGATCAAGCAGTTAGAAAATGGATGGATGAGTTGTATGGTATATGTTGATTGTCTGTAACTGTGCTGAAATTCCCTTTTTAAAATGGTTCCTTGGCGGCTAACCCTACCCCCAAACACACTTTCTGCTGTCAGCTTTTAGAACTGTTCAACATCTCTTTCTGGAAAAAAAACAACAACTTTTCACTCACACCACTTGATGTACAGGAGGGAACTAAAAAGGGAAAGTGATGCAGAGTCTTGATTAAAACTGAGCTCCCCACTGAGCTGCGAGATTGTCCAGTTGTCAATGTTTCACTTAGTATTAGCAGTGGGTTTCTGTATGCACGTCTGCGTCAGGCCCTGCATGCCATTCAGGCTGTTATCAATTGGTGGTGTTTATGTCTGTTCTGTTGTAGCAGAGCTAGCAGACACATTTATTTTGTGTTTCATTCATGATGACTTTCCACCTAGCCAGGTCAAAATCTCAGCTCCAATATATTGAAGCACTGTACTCTGCACTACAAAAAAAAAGTTGGATTGGTGCACACCAAATTGTCAGCTTTTTTAAACAGGAACAGTTTGGCTCATGCAGTTCATTTAAAAGAAATAGAGCCTGTACCCCTCTGAAAGTTGTTTCTAAGCCACTGTTCACCTGTGCAGTTGCTAATATACAGTAGTAAATGTGAAACAGACGCAATTCCCCCAAAATATAACTGGTGCAGAAAAAGAGCTTCAAGTGCACTTGGAAACCTATTTCTACACTTTTTGTCGCAGGGAGCCACCACTCTAAAGGGATAAAGCTTCATATACAAAAATTCCATTAATCTAAGGCATGGACATTGTGAAACAGGCAGAATTCGTCTCCTTCTTGGACAGCTAGACCTGAGGCCGATGCTGTGACCTCTACTTTCCTTGGCCTGACCCCAGTCCTTGCACAGACTTGATATTCTGTTATTATGCACATCACGTTTCTAAAAACTCTTCAGTTCATTTTTTTAAATTTCTTATCATTGATGTGCAAGACAGGCTTTTCTGATATGCTTGTCATATAATGTTCCTCATGCACAGTATATTTGCCCCCCAGGTTCCAGTTCACTCACAACTGTGTTTCTGGTTTATGCTAGGTGTAAATATGTATATAGCAGATACTGTAGGCACATGCAGTGTTCTGACTGCTATTTTATACAATGAAAAATAAATGATAAATTATAAATTCGTAGTAATCTGTATTGTACCGTGGTCACAGTGGTGTGAGCATGGTAGTTAATATAAAAATATTATGAAAACCTTATCATAAAATGTACACAGTGGCAATATAATACAACTGAAAATAATATTGAAATATTGTTTTAAAAACGATAGCAAAACAAAGAATAATTTAGCTGACAAAGATGTTTGAAATCCAATATATTTTTCCTCTTACTGTGGGCAAAATGCCTGTTTTAATGAAAATGAATTAGAGGGGGAAGTTTTCACATGGTTAGCCCACAGTGGAAAATTGCACGCTGCATTTTTCAAAATAAAAAAAAAAGTTTTCCTGGATGTTTCATTTACAATAGGAGTCACTTAAATGATCTTTAAAGAAGGAAGATGCAATAGATACTGAATCATCTAGTGCCATTCGTTATAAAGAGTATTTTCAATAGCCTATTGATTGAGAGGTTTAAAATTTTATCATCATGCCATTAAACCAAGCAATCTCCAGACCAGATATCCTGCTAAAGAGTCTCATACAAACAAACTTGTACATATTTTAGATGAAAAAGTGAATAATTAAAAGAGATTTTCAGATCCAGAGATTTCCTGTTGGATATTTGTTTTTTTTTTCCAGTCAAATGTTGCATAGGAAATACTACATTGCAGGACTTTGTGAGTTCCGAGCTGGTGACTTGAGTAAAACTGAGAAGAAAAAAGAGTAGTGTTTCCTTGTTATTGTGGTGTTCCGTGTTCTGGTGGTATGTAGTGTGTTGAACAGCCTGTCCTTAAACCTGGTGGGTGCTGACATGCCAGCACTGTTCAAAATCTGAATCAAGGCAAGTGACAACTTGAATAACTCCATCTACAGTAACTCGGAGGTGATGAACAATACTGTGTAATTCTGCATTATACCACTGTATAAGAGGTAAGGTCCTGAATGTTTCATAGATTGTTTATCTTGCAATGCTTATTACTAGATTCAGGCTGGGATGGACAGGTTGCTGCTGTTATTAATGTCAGGGACTAGTAGGGGGTGCTCTTCCTTCTGTTTTCCATGAAATAATGCCCCAGAATGGAGAGACTGTATTATAGGAGGCACTGTCCTTTGAATGAGCTGTTAATATTGAAAATGTTATGATTTTGAATATTGTGAATATTAAATGACTACTTGGTGATCACATGGCACTGTTCATAGGATTAGGAGTGTTAACCCAGGTGTCGAGCTAAATCCCATTCTAGGCTTGAACAGTCTGCCTCAATTAATTTAGGTCTCCCTGTGTCGGAGTGGGGCTGCTGGTACACTTCAGTGCTGGATGAAATGGGCCACCTCCTCTGTGAGGAAGTATTTTGGAATCCTTTGGGATGAGAATTCTGAATCTCAGAAATTCTTAGTCTTTTCAGAAGGTGGAGGATAATAATCATTTCTTCGACACACCATCTGTTACTAACAGCAATGAACAATATTGTTCTGCATTACCTTAGTCTGGCTCAAATTGTGTAAATTAATTCTGAACCAGTTGTTTTGAACAAACTGTGTTGGCTTACATCAAAGTAAGAATGCTCACATAATATTAAATTGCACATCATTATGTTGGTGGATAATAAGGATTTTTTACTTTACAGTAAGGCCATTGGTACAAATAACCTTGCTGACAAGGCCAAGTAAATAATAATCCACTGATTTTATACAAATCTGTTGGGTTGTTATAGCATTTCTGTTCTGTCCTGTAGTGCAATTTTAAAAGTTGATCAGACAAAATTCGATTGATGTCCCAAACATCATGAAACAAACTACAAACGTGATCGTGTTCCTCAGTTTATTGTTTTCCACTTTGGGACTAATAAAAATGTATATGTCTGGATTATGCACATATTTTTCTAGAATTATACAATGTATATTTGTCGCTGTTATTTGACAGTGTCTTTCACAGAATAATTAGAAGATACTGTCTTAATGCATAGACAGATGAAAGGCTTTATGCTGTTTTTCTGTAGTCAAATATTTTCAAATCAAAATCCTCAGGCTGAGGTCTTTGCGTGTTTAGTTTTAATAAAAGATAAGAAATGCATTTACCCAGACAAAAGCCATCATTTGCGCTTTTCAGTGAGAGTTAATTGTATGTTGTAAGTGTTAAAGAGGGCCTATTTACAGTGCTTACAATTGAAAGAACAATGATATGCACATCGCTGTCTGCTGAAGACTCACATTAAGTAAGCCCACTGCTGGTGTCTAAATCCAGAGCAGATGATACTGAAGAGCTCTGCTTCTCAGGTTTAATATTAAAGGATGTGTTATTTATACTGAGCTTTTCAGTTGAATCACGGGGGCACAAGATGAATTTAGAAATCCATTTACAGTATGCCTGTTGACTGTTGATTAAGTTGTTCCAGCTTTACAAAGCAACGTGAAAGTGACAGTAAATTACAGGGAGGGAGAAATTCTGTCGCTTTCCTACTGTGGGGTATTTTCTTTCTTTGGTGTTCATCGACATTTCAGTCATGATGGGACCAATAATCTCCTTAAGCATACAGCTAAGGTCTAAAACCGTTTCTTGGCAAGTCTGACAACAAAAACATGGATGTACAGCTAGTGCAGATACACAGTAGGCAGCGGTCTCAGGACTTTGTACCCATGCAGGACCTGAACTTGGTGTTTCAGGTCCCCTTATTTGAATATGCAGGATTTGTTTTTTATTTTAGGAATAAAATCATGTACAGCATATGACTGTAAGTGTCCGTAAATTAACACAACCCCTTAGATAGCATGTGGTGTCCTTATCAGTGGGACACAAAATATTGCTTCACTTTGCTAAACATTGAGACTTGGCAGAATGAGTGAGCTGTAACTGTGTTCATAACATCCAAATGTACCGTTCTTGTGTTAGATTAGTGAGCACAGACAATGCCAGTTGGAATAATTTCTGTTGCGCTGTTGTATAGAGTGTATGTCAATCTTCCAAATGCATATTGTAATTAATCACATTTTAAGATAATGATATTTATTTGCAATCAGCTTTGCATTAGAAAATACTTAAACACCAATATTGCAAACCTCGAACAGCCTACGAACTGCGTCAGACCAACCAAACTGTAGGTGTAATTGGACGACTGGACAGGATAACCCATTGCTTTTAATTGTAATGCACTTCAGAGAATGAATGATCATTATCACTTTTCATGGGGTCTATAAGATATACTCCCTTTTTCTCAGCAGTGTACATGTTTGAATCACCAAGGGGGGCAATGCTGAAGAATGTATAGGTTCCGTCACCACATTATAGAAAAGACACTGCTGATCTGAAAGATCCAGTGAAGAGCAACCAGAGAGATTCCAGGGATTAAAGCAGTGGCCTACACTGACAGGCTGGAGGAACTGAACATTTCTAGTCGTGAACAAGAGAAGACTATGAGGGGGACCTGATGCAAGTATTAAAATCCGCAAAGGCATTCAACCCAGCAGACATTTTCAGAACACAAACAGTGGAACACAAATAGTGCATTTGAAGCTGAGAACAGGCAGTACATCTTTACCCAATGGGTTGTGGGAGTCTGGAATGAGCTACCCAGTCATGTTGTTGAATCCTTACTCTGGCATCTTTCTAGAAACAACTGGATGACATCCTTAGATCAATTAGCTAGCAATTACCAAACAAGCTAGATAGTCTGAATGGCCTCATCTTGTTTGAAACCATTCCCAGGAAAGTGTAGTGATACAGCACTGTTCGGCAGTTTGTCTGTTGTGAACCTAAAATTATTTCTCCATTGACTTTTCAGGGGACTTGGTAAAGTGACAGTTGTCTGCTTAGGATACTTGCAAGCCTCTGTTTGTTGCCCTTTTGAAACACAGCTCGGTCTCAGTATTAGCTGCTACAGCTTAACTAAAAGCACCCAAATTAAAAACAGATGGTAGTCTGCTTGGTTACTGAAAAATTCTGCAGAGTTGTTTCCCATCTGTTACAGTAGAAAAAAAAAGGCATAGAGATTTGTAGTATTTAAATAGCTATATTCCTGAAGGACTCAGTAAGTGTAGAAAGCCCTGTTCCCAGGCCCTGTTTTACAGTAAATGTGAGTGTCATGCATTCTTCTGATGCTCTTTAGCAGCTGTTCTTCACTTTCACAGACAAAATGATATAGATCGCCGTCATGTGGTAAATAACGGCACTGCGCCGTTTAGTCTTGATCCGTAATTCAGCGGCCAGACTCTTTCGTCTCATTCAGTGAAAAACTGCTGGCGCGCAGAAGAATATTTAAGAATATGTTACTATTACCTCATTTCCCCATGAAGTCCATAGAGGGGAAAATTGCCATTGAAAGAGCTAAAACTGAAGACATTGGGATTAAAATAGTATTGTACTGAAATACAGAAGTAGACGATAAACACGCTCTTTAATTCAGTTTGTTTAAATTAAATCTGTTTTCACTGCTAAAAATGTATGTCGGTTAATTTATTGTAAATAAACGCCTATTAAGACTATCAGTTTTTCAGACGTACTATCATAAGGAGTTAATTCTACAATAGAAAGCGATTTCTGACCATCCATAGAGTAATCAAATAGAGTAATCAAAATCAAATGTATCGTTTTTTCTACTGGAGCTGAAAAATTAGTTTCAACTATAATAATTTTTTATGCATGCTTTATTGCATTTTCAGTAATGCATTACTGAACCATTGTGTGAAAGGAACGTACTTGGATCTCTGAGAAAACTTCACTATCAGTGAGAACTATATATACAAATAAAATATGTTTCTTCTTGTACGAAGATGTTTAACAACAAGATACTAAGTACCTTAAGATTTTAATCAACTTTCCAAGAACAAAAGGGAGATACGGTGTGATGCTGCCATCTGCTGGCCATGATTCAGTATCACATGTTATTAGAACTGAGGTTCAGTATCAGATGTAAACTACACGTGGTCACTGTAAATGTTCTGTTAATTAGATTACCGTTACTTTTTTAATTACCAAATTTCCCCTATAACTGTTAGGACCCCTCAAAATTATTTTGTGATTTTTATTAGTGAGGAATTCATAAACCGTTCTGTAGCCAACTCATATCGGAAAACACTGCGGTTAAAACTAGTCTTTTCAAACTATCGAAAAAAGAAAAGATTTGGGAAAGTTTCCCAAATCGAATTATAGTGCACTCCTTAAACTGTTCACACTAATCTTTAAAATAGGCAGGTCCAAGAAAAGACAGAAATGCTGCCGTAATACCGTAAAGAACTGCAGTTTATTTAAAGTGCAGAGAACACAAAATGAAAACCTAGCTCCATTTTGAGCAGCTAGTTAACTTCTTTACATCCCTATCAAAAAGGGAAGCTAAACTGTTTACCATTTTCAGATTTTGGTCTCTAACAAACTCTTCGCATAATTGTTTCAAGAATAAGTTTCTCTCTGAAACTGTTTCGAGTTTCTCAGTCTCTCTCGAATGATGACGCTGTGCACAGAGGACCGATTTTGTCCCTCTGACAACAGAGCAAACTCAGTCTTGAAATCCTTTACTTCCTTCTTTTTAAACTATCACCTGACCAGTTGTCTCACAGTAACTGGTCAGGTGACTGAGGCCAGAAGCTTTCTGGGGAATGTAGTCCAGACAAGGTTTTCCATCTTGTCTGAACCTTTTGTATCATCACAGTGGAAATGACTTTCAGAAGTTTCACCATATAACCTATTGTAGTATTTTGGATATGAAATGTTCAAAATGAAATGAAAATGTAAATGTTCATTTATAAATTCCCTTGTTGTGTTCCCAGTAATTATGAGAATTTTAGGAGCTATATTTGGCTTCTTCAATGCTCTGTCAAAAACAGACACCAGCCTCCCCCTCCCTACTGACACTGACACAATTGTTTTATGTTTGTACTTGAGAGTAATGAAATTTTCACTCTTATTCTATTGTTCTCTTTTTATTTACTGTTCCATACTGCACTGAAATGAAACTCTGTGAGTTGAAAATAGACAATTCTAAAGGATATTCCAATTGCTGTTAACAGTTGCTTTATGAAGATTTCCTCACCTGCTCTCACAAAGCCTGTTTCTCAGGAGTTACAATACTGTCAGTACTGTACCTGTTCCGTCATTAATACCCGTACACACATAGCTTCATGTTTTGAGTGCATGGAGCAAAGTGTGTGACCCAGAGGTCTAGTAGTTTGCCTTAAGCCAGTCTCCTGTGTAACATTGCTCTGAGCCCAACAGATTTTGAAATATTTGATTGTAGAACTTTAGAGCTCTCTGCTTGACTCTAAAGTCCTTGGGATAGCAGTTAAACAGTACTTTAAATTAGGTCCAGGAAACAATGCAGAGTTATTGTACATTAAAGCTGATTTCCTCATATTCATATTGAATGCATATGAACGTGTATCATTATTTTGTATTATTTTCCTTGCTGAAGTTGTTATGAAGTGTAACTGCAGTTTAGAGTGACTAAAACTTCCAACAAGGAGAGTTTTAACATTTTCTTAAGAGGAAGGCTAAGTCTTTCCTACCTAGACATCAGAGACATGGTATTCCAAACAAGATAGGATGCACATGTACTGTAACATGCTTATCTGAACTCCAAGTCTCACATTGTCATAACATGATTCATTGATGGGAAATGAAGAGAGTGAATAAAGGTGACATAATTTGCAGCAGACAAAATCAATTGCCAAAACTTGAGACACATACATTTTAAATTAACTTGGAAATATTGAACAATACGGTAAATATTGTCAATAGAAATGTCATGTTTTGTTGTCTCACCAGTCTATGTATTGTCCATGTTATTAATCTCCTCTTAGATCAGGTTTAAATAGCAGCAAGTGAGTGTGTAATTTGCTGGGTCTGAGAATGTTTTTCTGCTGGTTTCTGAAAGGTGGACAGGTTTCAGTTCCTTTAGCGGCAGATAGGGAAATTAACATGGCCCAAAGCTGTGATCTTAATACATAATATTCTACTATATATCATGCTATATTAGCAAATAGTACAAAACAGTGGGATAGTTTTGTATGGACAATGTTTGGAGAGTCATTGAGAAGGTAAAAAAGGAAATCACGATTCAGTGTGTTTTGTGAAACTGTATTCATCTGTATGCATGCATACACATATGCACACAGGGTCAATATGTTGATTCTTGTGCCTCTGTGTCTTTTACAGATGAAAAGCCATACACTTGCAGCCACTGTGATTTTACTACTACGGAATCCTCCTTATTTATGTCACACATGAAAGATCAGCATGTGGCCAGCCGGAATGAGCTCGCCGTTTCAGAAGTGGAACCCAGTCACGGCTCTTCGCCACAGAGCAAGCTTCGTGAACAGGGAGAGAATGGAAGGTGTTCCAAAACGAGTTCCAAGATTGCCCAGCAGCCCTGTGACCCATCGGACTTCTACAAATGCCTCCAGGAGGCAGTGACTGATCCCAGGCCAGGTCAGGCTGAGTTCAGGAGAAGTGCTGATCAGAGGTCATCAGAGAAGCCACCTGTCGAAGGAGGCAAGTCATCAGGGCATGAGAAAGAGAGTGGACTACAAGACGAGAATGACACCACCCCTTTAAATCTCTCTACATGCTCCAGACCTCGGAGCAGCAGCGAAAGCGACACAGAGGACCTATCTACCTCACCTGCGGAGAATGCTTTGGTTAGGCACCAGTGTTTGTACTGTCCTCACACTACCTGTTACCCAGAGGTCCTGTGGATGCACCAAAGAATTTCACACAAGATTAGCAGCAATGAAATGGCTCCAAAGTGGGTCCAGAAAAATGGCTTCAAAGGCCCCAAGGAGAGTTTAGCTTTCTTGAGCCAGCGGAGACGCACGGGGCCTCCTCCAGTCTTAGATGGGAAAGACTGCCAGCCTCTTCCCGGTCCCAGAATCACCCGCACACGGCCTCCGCTGCAAGGTGGCTCCCAAACACCAAAGGACAGGGCCTGCTCCAGCCAGCCCAGCACATCCCAAGGCCGAGATTCCTGTACCGCAGATAAAGCAGGCCCCAACGTCTCAGGCCTACATCATATCAAAAAACACAAACCCGGCAACCCCCAGGGCAACTGCAGCAAGCATGGCGAGGCAGGGCACGTCCGGCCCAAGGTGGACATTTATCCCAAAGTCGCGCCTGCCGGAGCCTTTGAAAAGAATGTCGGGGCGCCTCAGCGGCCTCCGGGGAACCCGAAGTCTGGAGGCAGGCATATGGAGAAATACCTGCTCCCCCCAGAAGGGCTGGGCTTCATGCTCTCTAGCAAGCATGGCCTGACTGAGCACACGAAGGCCAAAGCCTTCTCTGCACAGCCCCCGTCGTATCACTCCCCTATGAAAGGTCAGCAGAAGAACAGGCAAGACATCACCCCAGTTACATCTACACAGCGAGAGCAGAGGGGGGATGGCCGTGCCATAGAAGGCTACAGTACGAGTGGACGGATGCTGGGCGGCTCGCAGACACACAGTGGTGCTGCACCAGGATCTCCCTCCCTGCAGATCCTGATGAAGCAGGAGCAGCTGTCAGAAGGACCCGAGACATCTGTGGACATCCTGAGTTTCCTGAAGAACTGCAACACTCATGACCTAGCCACCCTCTACCATCGCTGGGGCTCCAACAATCCCATGCTGGACCAGACAGGTAAGGTGGAATATTAGCCGGCTTTGATTGCTTGTCCTCCATAAGTCTCCTTAAAAACACCACAGGATGAATCTTCTGGGTTGTGCACAAATCTCTGTGCCCATGCCGGCACTAATCGTAACCTGAAGTGTTAACCCTGAGCTGAAAACAGAGTTGTAACCTTCACCCCAATTCAGCTGGAGCCAGTGAACAGTTGCACACAGAATGTTTTTATTTGGACAGCTGGCTAACCAAATGCCATTTAACACTTGTGTCCCGTCAAAATAAGCACAGGTGGAGGGAGTCAGGGTCATGGCAGTAGTTTCAATAGCTAACAGTTTGTTGTCTGCTAACATATATATCCTGATACATATCCTGATTCCTCTAGTACAAGGTGCAAATATGGTCAGGGAGTGCAGCAGGTAGTGAAAAGCGATTATAATTTTAAATACATTCGGACATAGATATGAAATGAAGCGGGGAACAGCTCATTTGAACTTCTTATTGGCAAGATAGGTTTCTCTATTGTCACCTTTATTATTAAAGTGACAATGTGAAATACATAGGCTAGTTTTACTAGTTGTTCATGTGTATATGTATAAGAGGGTGCAATTTCACAGTATGTAACAATGAAGAATAATATTTATGCAGTTGCATCTTTTTATAGATTAGGAATCTCCAGTTATGTGGAATTGCCAGCTGTCTAAGGCTTGAACGGTGGCAGATAGGGCATGTGACAGGAGATGTGCTGCTGATTGAAAGAGTGACTCACTAACGCTTCTCTGGTTGGAGAATCCCAGTTGCGGTGAGCTAGTTGTATAACCAAGGGTCTGCGACTCTGTCAGTGCAGCCTGGTTGGTAACCCCTCTGTGATGTCACAAATGCAGGTGGGCAAGGAGGTGTAGGCAGAGGATCCGAGAACTTGACACACAGAGAACACAGCAAGCTCCGGCTTCTACTGGCACAGTCAGCTCCCTGACTGGAGCCACACAGTCGGGAGTCACTGGAAAAGCCACTCCAGAGAGAACCCCATTAAAATCTTGTAACAAGCCACTGCCGTGTGAAAACCATCTGGATGATGAACTGTCGAGGAAGCTGTCAAGGTCTTGTTCACACATTGTGCTTTTCAAAACTGACAGCTGTGAGTTGGGCATTTTCTGTTAGACCACTGAAGTTTGCCCATTTGTATCAAAGTAACTGACATACACCAAACTGCTCTTTCTTTCATACCTTCGGTCATTAGAGCTCTTTGCACTGTGTCAAGTACTTGCTGTAGGTTTGACAGGCCACTTTCGGCCTCTATTTTTCTTTAGGTCCAAGGTGTCAGAGCTGACCCTGCTGATTTTGCTCCTGTCTCAGTAATTAATTTATAAAGCTGTATTAACTCAGAAGTCACAAAATGTGGAGCACAGTATAATGAAAGATACAACAATTCATTTTCTGTACCCACTTAATCAGAAAAGTTTGGAGCATTGTTCCCTTTTTGACACTGTTTTGTCTCACCTGCTGAATTGCTAAGTACAGGGTATGTGGTATGTATGGAGTGACTCTCTCCTTACCTCTTGTTTCCTTTGGTGTTTGTTTTGCTCTCATTGGTAAAATGACTTTCATTAGTTTCAGTGGTTAATTCTTCTCTGGTCTTCTGTGTTTGTAATTTGGATGGATTAAGGTTTTGCGTTTTAACTCTGGTCACAAATGCATCCATATTGTGTCACACTAGCCCTGTTTGTTCACGTCAAGCAGGCATATGAGGCACACACGAAAGGACAGACACACTGCGGGTTAGCCCAGGCCGTGAGAGAAACAGAGACAGAGGGAACGACTGAACCTCTGAGTCGAGCCAGCCCGAAGGAAGAAGAGATTATGGTTAACTAGGAAATGTCCAGAAAAGCTACAGTTGGAAGAAAGTTTTCTTTTTATTTTAAGCAATAAAAGACATGGCTACCCCCATCGCCGCAGCTTACAACGCCTGAGCTGTAATTTCTCTGGCCTGTAAAACATGAAGTTCAGTCCTACACACTTCTACCCTTATTCCCATCTTAACTGAAAATGATCTTGTGAGAGGAATAGGATGGGACTGGACTGCAGCTGTTTCAGAGTACTGTGAGGTGTAGGTGCCATGTGCCGTTTGAGCTCTTGGAGATCCAGTGATGTGTCTGATGAGGGGAGGAGGGTTCCTAATAATAAATTCAGAGAGGAAGTGTCAAACAGGGTAGTGAAACAAAGGGTTGAAGTCAAGTGTCGTTGAAGTTTAAAAGGGAAATTCTGCTCAGAGCAAAATACTTAATTAAATTCAGAAAGTTTTGAGTAGTTTTCACTATACTTAACGAACTGGGGGTTACTTGACATAGAGCATTTTGTTTGTCTCCTTCAGTTATTTTTTTCCTGACGCCTTTAGATTGAAAAGAAATACCTGTCATGAGATGAAGATGACAAAATGGGTGAAGGTGACATATGAAAATGGATTTGCAGGAGGTCCGTTAAAGGACAGTGTTAATGCGTTACAGGCTCTGCTCATGAGCTTCAGAAACATAACGTCTCTGCTGGCTTTGTGACATCTCATATGAACAAGATTTTATGAACATCTGCACAATGTGTCACCCCAACCAATGAAATGTGACAAAAGTAAGAACAAAGCATCCTAACCCTCTGAAAACATCAAACCTCACTTCTGCTGATCGTCTGTCTGGGAAGTACCTTCCCTAGAGTGGCCCCCAGCAGTGCTAGAGAGCTTAACCAGCAGTAAGCAGAAACAATATGAGATTCAGATAAGAACAAAAGTTTATTTTCATAACAGAATTGCACGCCTTGATATTATTTTCACTAAGGAAATGTGGATGTGCACTACCTAGTTCTTAATGCTAGAAGGTTTTATTCACATTTGTGTCTATTGTGAACCATGAATTCTGTGTTACAAAGCCATATCACAAGTATAAGCAAAAACATTTATTTAAGCTCACAGCCAAATTAAATTCAAGGTGTACATGTATAATCTAAAACCATTTGTCCTTAAAAGCTGTAGAAATATTAGTTTTTTAGAGGCTTGTTTTATAATTAGTCACCCAAATCCATTACGTTTTTTGGCTCAATTGAAAACTGGCTTCACTGACGCCGAAGCAGGTACACATCCAATCTCCAAAACGCTAATCAGGAATTAAAAACAATCAGGAGAGGAAGGACTGTTTGGATTTTTAGCTTTTTTGTCCACACACTAACAGATTGTAAAATTACACTCCAGTCCTTATGTTATTTGTTAATTTTTTTGTATCTCGGGGTATTTTCTCAAGTCATTTGCAGCTATGTAAACAAACGTCACAACTGCCTTCATTCCCAAATTTCTAAAGCAGGGATGGTGACACCCCATGTGTCATTTTACAAGCGCATACATAATGCGGAGCCTCAGGCATGATAAAACCGCGAGATAATGAAGTGTGGATTGATACAACAGATTATGACACAAATGCAAATCACTAAAAATGCGAACAGCAGCACAGTCAGTGTGGAAAACAGCCTTTTAAAAATACACATAAACAAAGTTTCCATAATGGATAGCATTGGTATATCCTCTATTTACAGTATACTTTGCAATCATTTTGATGAAAGGTGCTACAAAAAAACTACAAATTACTATTAGAATTTTTCCAAACCATGAACTGGTAAAAGGGAAATCAGAATCATATGCCATCTGATGTACTTTGCCCTAAACTACATACTCAGAGTGACTTGTCAGGAACAGACTGAAGGGTTTGTGTTGTCTTTTATTTAGCCTCATGCCATTAATATGCAAAGCAAGGGTGGAAAAAAAAACTTAAATTAAGTCACAGCTGCTTTGAAAAATGGTGATTATAAAATCCCTATTCCGACATTTTTTTCTGTATTCGGTGTAGCCGTTTTCCTAAGGTCAAGTACAAAACTTGACGTAGCTAGCCTCAATGTTGAAATAAATAAATAAAACATGCATTGTGGACAGATGAAGTCTCTGTCGTGTGTCAGGAGAGATATCGTCACATTCCATTTTAGCCCTTTGAGTCAGATACAATAAAGTGACCTTTTGAAAATGAGGATGTTTTCGGTGGTTTTCCATGAATGCTAATGGATCAGAAAACATGTTTACCAAGGCCAGCGGAAGGGCGCCTGAGCGGTCTGGCAGCGACACTTTCATTCATAGATGTCCGCAGTCCCTGCCTTCCAGGGCCCGGGTCAAAACAGCACCAGCAGGCAGGTGGACGGCTCAAGGTTTGATCGGGGCGTGATGGCTGCGCTCACTCTGCATTTCTCTGCGCGTTGTCCCTGGCCCCTGGGGGGGACAGGCGAGCTCTGGTCCCACTCACTTCCCATTATCTGTGCGACTTGTCTGCTGCCACGGTGGCGTCACAGTGATTTGCCTGATGTCCCGCTTGACAAAGCCGGGTGATGGCTGGGAAGTGTATCCAGCTGCTCTGAAATGCGCACACCTGACATGCCAGTCCTGGAGCGGGCACATCACGGGGCGACTCTTTTAATCGGCTCTAATTTATGCATTCTCGCAGTCCTGTGTGTGTCTGGTCTGTCAGCTTCTGCCGTGATGAAGGCTGACAGTTGTCATCCAGGGCCTGAAGGTAGCCTCGCATAATGACACATTAGACATACTAATGATATTTTTTTTTTCCTGGCATAATGTTTTCTTCTTTAACTTTTTTCTTTTTTTTTTTTCCCCTGTGAACCACAGGGATGCTGAGGTCACCGGTCCGACAAGGAGATTATGTCTGTAAAGAATGTGGAAAAAACTTCAACCAGCCCAGCCACCTCCGGACACACATGAGGTCCCACACAGGTAGAGCTTCTTTAACTCTGGAGGCACCAAAAAAAAAAGACAAAGACAAAATATCCGGTCTCTTTCAAAGAATCACAGGAAAGAAAAAAACATCTCTGGTTTGTTTCAGAGTATACTTGATTTTAATAGAATTTAACATAATCAACAAAGGTTATTCCTTCGTTGATTATCTTTAAAACAATCTGGTTTCGTTCTTTGGTTCAGTTTGATTGTACATTTTCTGCACTGCATCACAAAAGGGATATTTGTTGTCTTTTTCTTTTTTTTTAATATGAAGTAAACCCAAGTGATATGGTTGCAGTACTCAGTTTTTAGTCTTGAACACGTAAAGGTAGACATTTATAGTGAGTCTGTCTTCTGTGTGTGTGTGTGTCAGTGTGTGTCAATGTTCTGAGCCACAGCCACTGTCCTTGGACGGCAGGGGCTGGGTTTTGAGTGCACATCAGATTTGCTTGTGATGCTGACCTGTGGAAAATTGTATACATTATTAATCAGATGTCAATAAGGGAGATGTAATTGTGCATGCTAATGAGATGCATCGCTACCAGCATTATGAGCATCAAATGTCCATTTCAACATGGTACCATTTGCCCATATGTATTTGTGTTTGAGCCAGTTTTTAGAAATATGTATCTTGCCCTCGTGACATCATCTGCAAGGATTGCTGTGATATCTGGAGTTTGCAAAAGAAGTGCAGATTCAGTCCCTGAAGACACATTAGTTGCCTCTTACTTGCGCCCTTTGCCCGCTTCTTAACATTCTGCCATCAAGGAACCTGCATTTATCGCAGGAGACAGAGAGATAAGTAAGTTCTTTATTGAGAGTGTGAATGATGCATGTACAAGCCAGCCTGATGCAAAGTGACAGAGGCCAAATGGTAAGTAATGCAAGAAGTGGGTCCCCTTTATACATAGAGTTATAATTAATGTTGTCAGTGATTGCTTTCTTCAGCATAAATGTCCAAATTAAAAAGGGCAGGGGCCCCAGGCTGCCATTAGCATACTCTCTAACTGTAAGTGTCATATTAAATTGGTATTTTCAGTCCAAAGGCTACTTTTTTTCATTTCTGGTGATGGCAATCTGTAATGGTTTCAAATAATGTTCGTTATCTGAAGTCTTAGATTTTAACGAGCCCCCTTGTTCCCACAGTGGTATTTGAGTCTAATGGACTCCGAGGTACTGAAGTTCACACCACCTCTGCAGACGCCTCAAAACAAGTATGTTTTATCATTAATTGGGTGTTTGGTTTCATGTGCGTGTTGGGGAATGCTTTTTTTTCTACTAACAGAGATACTCATCTTGGGAAATGAATAAAAAATATAAGAATTCAATGTTAATGGTCAAGAGTTATCACGAAACAGGGAAGGTGACTCAGATGCAGTGTTTTAGGGTTTCGTGAACAGAGCCTCGAGTCCAGCTACTTTTTAGACTGGGAGAGAAGCTCGCAGCCAGATTTAAGGCCGCCTGAAGTTTTCTTTTATACAACTGGTGGATCTATTGTGGCAGTGCATAGAGCCATTCGTCTCTAGATCTTTTGATTCTTCGTTGTTCTGGTCATCAGTCCACCAGGGTGTTTTTAAAAATCATTTCAGTATTGTGGTTTGGACAACCTACCTGTCCAGATGTAATAATGGACTCATTCATTAAAAAATTGTCCTTATATTAGGTTTCTTCCAATTTCAAGAGATTTCTAATACAATACCAATGATATGGACAATAGCACATTTTCTTCCTACATAAATTGTGAATAATTATAGTGACTTTTTAAATAACATTACAAATCAGCAGTCTAGGACTTCACAGCTGAACACCTAAAATTGTATATTCTAGGTAATTCCTTAAATTAGCTTATTAATGAAAATATACATGAATATACATTCCCAGGTTTCAGAAACAAATCGGAGAATTCTTATTAGTATGTATGCTGTTACAATCTTCTGTAAAACCAGATGTCAGCAATAATGAGATTATTATAATGAGTTAGTGATTTAGTTTTGCATGAACCTTTCCCAAAACAGGCATCATTTGATTAATAAAAAAGTAACAAAATGTACTAGAAGAAAGCAACCCTTTGGACTTATTGGAGAGGTTAAGATTAAGAGAGTTTAATACAGAGGCAATTTAATTTAACCGAGATTTAATTAGAAGGATGAAATCAAGGGGTTGACCCACCATCAATTACAATTTTGACATCCCGTGCCTAGTGCAGGTTTTATGTTTCCCAGAAGCCTCTCCTGGAACCCAGTGGAAGCCTAGACTCTACCCAAGAGAAACATGGAAATGTGCTGTTTGTGATTAGTATGTAGTTTCTGGTTTGGATTTCTCCCAGGCCTAAATCAAATACGCACTAAAGTGGCAATATGTTTCCTTTGATATACAAAATGAAAACCGTGGATGTAACCGATCAAAACTATCATTATTTTTTACTTTGTTGTAAATTTTGTGCATTTTTTTTGTATTTTGTGGTTTGTGACCATGAAGTAGCAGTGACTCCTAATATTAATCTGATAAATATCAAATACCTATGATCATTTTTCCTCAATAAGAAAAGGCAAGACAGAACAGTGCACAAGTTTGAATTGGTTCTGCTGGACCCATGTCTATACTCATCACCTGTGATGAACTCTTGACCATATACAATTTCTTACTGATGCTTAATTAACAAAAAATGTACAATTTGAAACTGAAAATTATACTTCTTAACTGATCCACTCAAATTTTGGTTTGTGGGTGCTAACCCAATTTTGTTTTCCCATTTTGTTTGAAGTACAGTTTCAGATATCTCACCAGCTGTATGATGCAGTATCATCCATTAAACAGGGAAAAAAGGAAATGGTACATTACCGTTGAGGAATCTGGTTCATGATGAGTATTACTGTTAAGGTGTTTTATTGTTTGTGAGGCAGCTCTGTCTGCCACGGTTTCTCTGTGCTCTGTGCAGTGGTGTACTTTCCAAATTTCACCCTGCCTTACTGTTCTGTGTCAGCTCTGTTGGAAAGATTAATTTGCCCTCAGAATATCGTTGCCTTTTCCCAGTTTGCTTATGCAGTGGAATTTATTCAAAGACAAAACAACAAATGAATTAAATGAATTGTAGTTCATGTTCACAGACAGCCATCAAATGGTGCTTACATTCTGTAAGCTTCTCAAATACATGTACAGTATATAATTAGGTATTTGGCAGGGGCCATATTAAATCTATTGTTCACAATGTATTAGAGTTAAAATAAGCTTTTGTGTTATTTAGAACACTGTTTCTTTCTTTTTTTTCTGTTGGCTATACTCCCAGGATGAAGCATTAGTCCTATAGTGCTCGGTGTATATTAACCATTTAAACTGCTGCATTACAGTCTGTTGCAGATTGCTATGATTTATAGTCTGCTTTCTGCTTTTTCATGTGATATATTCATATGTGTTTGTTTGGTTTTTAGGGGAGAAGTTCTTGTTTTCAGATTCATTTTTCAAAATAATAATTAGGTACAATTAAATGGCAGACTCATTTGTTTCATTCAGGTCTGTATGGTTTATTTATGTGATCGATTGTGAAGCACAGTAGATCATTTTAATTAAAAGCATTATGCAGTGTCTATGATATTGCTGTTCAAATGAATAAGTAATAGGACAGTATTTATCAGCGTATATCTATGTGGAGCAGAGTCCCCTCTCAGCCAACCACTGCACTTGATACAGATGGCTTAAAAAAGTACGTGTCTCCTGGGACAACATTATTTGTGTCTGGGCAATGGCGGAACTTTATAAAAATGTGTTAAAAACTGATTTACTCTAGGAACCCAGACTACCCTGAGCAGCAGTCCCATATTTTTAATCTTAATAGAAAGAATAGGGAATGCTAAACATGTTCCCTCTTGTTAGCAAATAGAATTTACCCAATAAGTTCAATTTCAGTCCTTAATGCTCAAATGGAGTTTTCCTTTTTGACTTAGAAAAAATATATTTTGTTAAACAGTAAATGATCACTAATTCCTGTGGCAGTTGCTAAATTGAGTCGTTTTATTTGAGGTTCAAACTTGTGCAGGAATAAAGCAGAAATGTTGATAAATGAGAAACTCGATAGGCTCATATTTATACAGGCCAAATTAATAACCATGTGCTCCAACTACTACTAATGCCTGTTACATCTGAAATGTTTTACATAAAACCTGGTGGCTAAATTTAAATGAGAGCTTATTCCAAAAGGTATTTGAAACTGATATGGCTTTATGCAGTTCATTGTTTAAAAAGCTGAATTCGAAATATTTTGTGTACTGACATTTTCTGTACAACCACACCTTAAGAAAGGGGAATACTGGTAAATCTAAAATCAAATCTGGTGAATTTTAGAAAACATTTTGTCAAAGATAACAGTTTCTCCAAGATGAACAAATCAACCTTGAATCTGGACTTTTGTGTCTGATATTATGATGTTGTGTTTTGTATTAACATTTGTTTGTTTTTAACTTTAATTATGTTGAATTTCAGGTTTTGGAGCTTGGAAGTTTTCTTTACTTTGATGGACCAGTTCAGAACAATTTGTCTAATACTGTAACAATATACTGTATATAGAGGTAGATAAGGGGGCAGTGACATGTTTACAATTTGTTTGTGAGGTTTAAAAAGAGGGTTTTCTCTGTTATGATCAAAGGGTTTTGGCAAAACTGAAGCACAACAAAAACATCATTTAAAAGTTTAACCTCAGGGTAAGACCATGGAGCACCCAGTACCATCCCATCAGTCACGCCTGTAGTTTCCATCCAGCTTATGTAGTTGCCTGCTGGCTTTGTAAAGTGACTGAAGCGCAATGTTTACTGTCTGTCTCCTGTTCTGTCTGTCTTTTTCGCTGCAGGGGAGAGACCGTTCCAGTGCAGATACTGTCCGTACAGTGCCTCTCAGAAAGGAAACTTAAAGACTCACGTGCAGTGTGTGCATCGCGTGCCCTTCGACAATACGCAGTACCCCGATACGAGAAGCAGACAGTCGCACGTTGTCGACTTTGGCCAGCCTCTGGGAGAGCAGGTGGAGAAACTGCTTAAGGAACACAGAGTGTCTGAAACCACTGTTCATGACTGAAAAAGAAATAAAAAAATGAACTGCAACATGTCATTGAGTTTCAGCAACTGTATTAGAGATGGATACTTTAAGAATCTTTGGAATTGCAGCATAGAAGATTTCTTGAAATATCTTTTCAGAATGTGAGCGCCGTTTGATATATGTGCATCTACAGTATATAAAAAAGACAAACAAGAAAAAATGACACTGTGAAATAGTGCACTGGTTGTATGATTTCAGCCATTTTAGACTATATTTGAGATTTTCTAATTGCAAAGCTCTTGCGTTCCCGAATCTTGTCTTATTTACAGATCAACACGGTGCGTACTTCAGAATATGTCATGAATACAAAATAAAAGGCTACCATATACTGAGAGCCTTGGTTTGCAGGGACAGCTGTGAAGGTTTTGCCCTGACCCTCCGTGTTGTCTGAATTTAACCAAATCTTAAAAGCCATTGGACTTGAAAATGCAGGATGTACTTCATGCTACCTTTGAGTTGGTTTGCCCTTATTGTTTTTCCTTGAGGACCTTGCTGTGCTCTGGAGAATTGGTTACACTTGAAAGCTGCTTCAGATCTAGCAGTTTGAAGTCCAGAATCCAAGCAAAGTCTTGAAGCATTTGAGATTGTCTGTAGAACACTAAAAGGCGAGGCTTTTCTGTTTTTTTTTCCTCAGGTCCTGTTCAGTACAGGGATATATTCCACAGCCTGTGTTCACAAAGAACTCTTGGTGGTACTACTGCAATGCATGATGTAGAAGTGAGAGAGTTTGATCTCAGTTTTGGTTCACAGTAAGAACTGATTGGTGTTGCAGTAACAGAAGGTGCAATGAACAGATTCCAGCAGCACAGTACTTGATACATGAGAAAAAAAGGCTTAGTTTGGCAGTCTTTTGACCACTCTCAAAATGAAATCATGTGTGCGCTTTGTGACCACAGTTCTGCTGGCCCTAAGTGATGTTTTATTTTCCTTCTGAGTCCACTGGATTCTTTTCCAAGAAACGTCATATACCTCCATTGCAATAATAGCTTTTATTTTGACTTGCAAGTCTGTGGCACATTAGGACAAAAAGCCATGTGGTAAATGCAACTAAAAGCTTTCTTTATTTTATTTTATAATGTGATCCTGTACCTGTTGCTGTCTACAACTAATATCTGGTTTGGACCTTCGCACACACAGCCCTAAGTTATTGCATTATAAAAAATTACTGCTGCCTTGGAAAGAGAGAGACTGTACTGGCGAATTTTTGTAAAAACATTGCTAGATTTTTTTAACTTGATAACATTTTATAAGAACCGTAAAACAAAAATAGGAATTTCAGGCATGTGAACATATAAATATATATTTTCAAACACCAGTAGTTTTTAATTGTAAAATAATGAAATAATGATCTAAAAATGTATGTATCAAATGGTATATATACATAGATATGTATATTGGAATACAGAATAGTAATTGGCGTGTAACAGATTTATATTGCTTAACATGTAGCGTGATGTTGTTTTACTGATATTATTGTACAATTTATGTAACTTGCTTTAAATTTCAACTGGTTGCTCTTTATAATTTACTTGATATGTGCTGAGTAGAAACGACATTGGAGAATATTTTTTCCAGTTTCTATCTAACCAAACCCTTTACAACATCAGATACCAAAATGAAATTGTTGGTAAACGTTGGCTCAGAAATCTGGTTTTGCTATGTTATTTATTTCATTGCATATTGCTTTCTTCTCGTTCTGCAGAGAAACATCAGTGCAGCCATGTAACTACATTCCTGTTTGCACTTGTATCTACTATGGAGGTTTATTTGATTACCCACATTCTTCAAATACCATTTCTGAGATGGGCATTTGACTTGAACATGTAATTCCATTAGTTTATTTTTGGTCTTTCGGTAGAGCCAGTTGAATTAATAAAAGAAAGTTGCTGTTACACTGAGAGAAAATGGCTGTCAAGATCCAAGAAGCTTGCTGTTCAAGGGATGTCTCTCCTACTGGATGGCGCTGAGAGAACAGACTCTTTAGGAAGGGTGTGGCTTGAATATACACACTTCTAACAGAACCTGGTGAAATTTCCAGCCTATTTGATCTTAGACCCTGATTGGCACAGGGATCAATTTCACGCATGTAATGAGTACTATCCAGAACAAGGACCTTTAGCTGGCTTTGACTATCCCAAAGCAGTAGGAACCATACAGTAGAATGATTCACTCCAGTATGTTTTTAGATTGCTCAGAAGGGTGCCATCCCAAAGAAACTGGCTCTTCTTAGACTTTTGTGTGTTTCTTTGTGAGCAGTGTTGTATGGATTTCATTGTTATTTTACTTGTTGGATAGATAATAGTATTTAATGTGCATTTGTTGGGTTGTAGTATTTATTTTCAGTCATTATTGATCAATTATTAATCATTTTTGGTTAACCCTGTAACATTCTTAGAAACCATCCACTGACTTGTTACCAATGAGAAATTCTCTACCTCTCCAAACAAAACATTTCTCACTTCTTAACAGTTGTTTTGTACATTGTTCCAGTTGTCCTGTAATTTCCACATTAAAGAATACAGTAATCCACTGCCCATCTACTGAGCAGGAGTGTTCATTTACAATGTTATTTCTTGCAAGTTATTTTCAGGTGGTAAAAGAATCAGAATTTTACGATTTCTTAAAGCCTCCCTTAATATTAGTGCCTTTTTAATTGTGTTTTCTCCAGGTCAGAATTTGCTTCCCCTTTTGCCCAATCTTTTTGCAAGTCTAATTTGTCTTTATTGTAAATGTACCTGTTCGGAGTTTTGCTAGATTTCAGCAGTGGAACTTTCAGAAAAGGGGAAGTCATTTCTGCTCTTGAACAGGGAGGTTTGGTTTTCAGCATCAAAAGCAGAAACATTGTATGAATTCTATTCTGTTTCTATTGTGTAAATTAAGGGGAAATACAGAGAATGCAGAGGACAGGATGATGTGTCAAAGGTGAGCCCCAGTCTCATGGAATCAGGAGTTCTTTAATGAACAGAAGAAGGGTTATAAGTATGAGGAAGCCTTTTGACCCTTCTTGTTTGTTAAGTCGGGTCTTTTGAATCCACACAATGGTCTCCATTGCCTCTCAGTATTAAAACCCCAAGTGGCTGTGAATATGCAGTTCTTGCCCAACAGCTCACCAGCTTCACGTTCACCTGATCACCATGTATAGCTTTAATTCTAAAACACTTCCACCTCTTAATTACAGTATAGGATGCTGGCACACTGATCACAGGGGCATGCAACACTGTCTTCTTGGGTTTTTGAGTTAATTGCAGCATGTGAAAGCTATAGACAAAATGCTGTACTATGATGGTGTGTAAATCCAGATGATTTGTTTCACTGAAAAGCCATAATTATTTGTAAGTGCCTGTGTTTCTACCTGTGGGATACTGCCTGCGTTGTGTTACATCAGTTCCTGTTGATTATTATATATAAATTCAATTTTAAGTGTTAATCTTACAGATTATAATTACAGGAGCAAAATGATTATATATTAACCTAGAGTCTTACTTTCCAGACAAGGTTTAAATATTCGATTTGCTTAACATTTGCAGTGGGATTAAATACCTGGTTTAGTAGTTAGTCCTTGCTGGAGCACCCATTAATCTCTTCAACACTAGGTCAGAAGGCCTTCTGCCCTTTTTGAACACCAGTGGGTGTCAGCTCCCTTGAGTGAAGTCTGTGTACTCTCAGTGCCCAATTAAGGTCACTTTCATGACTGGCTGTACCGATTCCACCTGGCCATTTGCAGGCATCAAATGCCCAGACATAATCTGGACACCAATACACTGATCACTGACAAAATGTGTGCTGATGTGAATGTGATAGTTACTAGGCACTAATTAGAGGTAAAGAAAATAAAATGACACAGTTTTAACCTTTATATCCAAAAATTAAGTACAGATGGCTGTAAATTAAAACATCTGCACAGATTACCACAAATACTGTATAAAACATCCGCACAGATTATTATAAACATAAAATGTGAAGTATCTCCACAGATTACCTCACATATTTTACATAACATTTGCACAGTTTACTATAAACATAAAACATGGGAAACATCTGCACAGATTACAGTAAATGCTTTATAAAATGTGAAATATCTGCCCAGATTGCCATTAATACTTCATAAAACATGAGAAATATCTGCATAGATTTCAGTAAATGCTTCATAAACATATGAAACATCTGCACAAAGTACCATTAATACTTTACAAAACATGAGAAACATCTGCACAGGTTACAGTAAATACCTTAGAAAACATGATGCCAATGTCGGTTTATTCCTTTGGTATGGTATGGACTCGGAAAATAGCAATTATGTTTGTGGTTATTTATAATCGACAATTACCATTTTTTGTTGGAAACCAAATGATTTGGAAAATTGGAAAGTTGTAAAATTGTTGTATTTTTTCACATCGCGACGCACAGCTTTTGCCCTCATCTAGTGGAGAACAAGGACGTTTTTTTCAGACCGCTTTGTGCCACTTGTCCACTAACACATCATAGACGGCACTGTCCTGTGTCCATCCTTCGCCCCGCGTTGCCGCACATCTGCCAACACCCGGGAGGTCAGGGTGGCTGTTGTGTCTCTGAGAACCGAGAGGTCCCTGGCCGACTAATCCCATCCCCCCCTTCGTGGCGCATGATTGGCTGGCAGCCTGTGCTTGAGGAATCCAGTCACAGTCAGCTAGTAACACAACACAAGCTCAAACCCAGGATTGTAGAGCTCTGCATGCAGGTGTGATCCTTTACCAGTTGAGCCATTGCATTTTTTAATAAAAGTGAATTATGTCATAACTAAAGGACTTGAGTGGGATAGAGAAATGCCCATCAAAATGAAGATAATTCCTTTGAAACATTAATATAATCAGAAATCTGATATATTTGTTTTCCTTTAAGGACTGACTTGGACACCAGAAGACTGTGTACACTTGAAGAAGCTCCTCTGAGGCATAAACTATACTGGCTGCCACAGTGTTACTGCGAGAATAAATTCAAGTATTGATGAATGGGAAGGTTGCTCGGCGGCGCTGCTTATAAAAGTCTGTCTCATGGGAAGGACAAAGCGGTTATCCAGCTGCCAAATACACTGTGCGAATTGATGCTACAGACAAACTGTGAAAGACTAGTTTAGAGTTGTTTTTGGGCAGCCATGATTTACATCTGGTAAAAGGTCATTTATTCTTAAAAAAACTGAGAAGCAAATGATAAAAGGAAAATGAAGATAAGGCAATCGATGGAACATCATTTTTCTACAACTGTAGATCTGGGAGACCAGGCAGACTGAGCAGCTGACAGCATTTATATTGTAGAAAAAGACATCAAACAAGTCAAAAAGACCAAAGGCAGTACACCCTATAAGTGTGTTGGGCTGTGAGCATTCCCCCTGTCTTTGGACCAGATTGAAGAGCATTAGTTGGAGGCTGATTGCCCCTTGTGTGATACTATCTCCTCTAGTCCATTTTTCACTTTGACTTATTGTCTGATTCTTCCTTTTTTGTGATTAGAGATGTTTTTTTTTTTTTACTTTTAGCTCACATTGTGCTCTTCTTCTCTGACTTTAGGGCTCAGTGGCACATTTTATTTTCTTTTGTTTGGTGAGTTATGTGCTTAGCATATCTTGATTGAACTTTATTCTGCACAACTCTGCGGTACAGTTAATGGGCAGAGAAAGTCCAGAAATAAATCCATAGGTTATCTTGGCCTTTGCTCTCCAGACCGTTGTGATGGATTTAACTTCTCGCCTTGTGTGTCTGTGCCATAAAAAAAGTCAATACTGGCATCACTATTTCAAAAAGCCACCATAACATTCTAATGCGTGCAACACACAACTTCAGTTAACATAATTGACATAATGGTTTATGTTTTGCAAAAGAGAATTGCATTTTTAAATCTCAGAATTCCTTATTGTACACCATTCACTTCTACAATCCCCCTTTCTACATTTTTGTGTCAGTATGTAGCAAAATATAAATGCTTAGTATTTCAACAAAGCTGTACTTTTCACTGTCAGAGTCAAGCCCATAATGGTACAGTAATTCTTTGGAACTTCCCTGATGGTTTTACTTTGACTCGAACTGACAGCAAGCCATCCAGCCCAGTACTTTGTCATTCTTTTCTGACACTCCCATGTAAAATGTCTTTCCTCCTGCCATTTTGCAGTGGTCACATGCATTTGAGATGGATTAATAGTGACAGGCTTGCACAGAGGCGTCACTAAATTGCATTGATCTTTTCCACTTGTGTGTGCTTGCACCCCCCCTGCTGGTACACATTATGACTGGAGAAGGAAGGAATGCCTCTTCTGTGCACTAGCAGGCAAGCACCACTGCAAAAAGCAACCTGTAGTTTTCTGCACAGTTGTACTATGATGTCTTTTCAGGCACATGTAATTATGGTACACCCCAGTGGATGGCATGTACCGTATCTTGGTGTGACTACTGCTTCTGGTTTACACTAGGGCATTGTCCTTTTACATTGAAGATAATGATCTCATAACCACTTGGGCCTGGTGAAGCAGGATGTTTTAGGAAGCCTGTGTTTGTTCAGACTCTCCATTCAACATGCATTCTACATTCTCCACAACAGGTTAAGGGGAATCCTCAGTCAATAGGGCATTTTGAACATATGAAACAAATATATAGTTTGTATATTGTTATATAAACAATATAGTATATAGTTTGTATATAGTTTATATAATTTCCCTACGGGATTAATAAAGTATTATCTACCTATCTATAGTTTAAAGGACACATTTGATGTGCATGCAGTTAAAACAAAATGCAATTTACCTTTGATCAATGTTTCAAATCTGGGACTGTGATTAATTTTATCATGTAGCATTTAGGTCAGACTCACTTATGATATGAAAAACATAGCTACTGTAGATGCTGTTTGAAAGGATACAGAATGACCTTTATCCAAGAGGACTGATGCACCCTAGCGCTACAAGCCTTGTTTTCTTGAAAAGAGCAGTAAATGGTGGCAATGCATATGTCACTCAAGCATATGATTTAAAAATAAATAAAAATAAAATAAAGCACATATTTGTACCCGAAGGCCTGGATCTCTGATCTGCATACATGTTTTTGTGATGTGTGCAAATTATTCTTCATGGACAACGGCTGACACAGTACTGACTTACTATTTTTTGCCTGGGCAAAGTTGTCAGAGAGCATTGTCACCTGAGGAACAGTATAATGTCACCAGGCTCACGGATTGAGAGGCGTCTGTGCCTTTTCATTTGACAGGATGCTGAGAAACGTGATTTTGTGAGAAAGGCTTTTACATAATCAAATAAAGTCTGAGACAAATCTGTTGTTAGGAATACACCAAATGCACTCTCTAAGGTACTAGTTGTCTCCATGATGGCCAGTGTGACTCAGAACAGGATGCACTATTCGGACATCCCTTGTTTAAGAATGTGATTGGGGGAACAGTGGGAGCACATACTGGTTAAAGACACATACAGTGTAAATTGGGCTGCTCACTCTGATTTGCCTGTAAGCTTGGGAATACTCTGTGTACAGTGTAAAGGTCAACAAACCTGTCTACAGAAAGACATGAAAATATTCAATGTCTAAATTTTCTTGTCTTAAAAATTTTCAGATTCTTGAGCTGCATAAACCTCATTACTGTGGTTGAAAACACATGAACAGATTTTATATTTTTAAGACTTGCAATGCTGTTTGCCACTAAGAATTCACATGCACCATCTTAGTTGAATGTGCAACTATTTTACTACAGTATACTAACATTTAGCATTATCCATACAGTACCATAAGCAGTATTTGCCACTATTCCAAATTTATTATATCTGTAGTATGTGCACGTCAACATTTCAGATAACTTGGAGTCTCAGGTGCCTGTTAAGGTTAAAATCTCAACATCTGTTTTTAAATCTACATTTCCTAAGAACTTATTTTCAGCTGTACACCCCACAATTGCACTGATAAAGATATAAAATAGCGTAGCGCTCTCAGGTTCACGTGGGTATGCGCCCTCGCCACTGCCGCCTCAGCCCGGCCCCCCACTGCTGGGGATTCGAACCCAGGCCTCTGGCATCACTCAACAGGGACCCAGCCAGTTGAGCCAAAGGGAAATCTCCCATCAGCCCGGCGGCTGCGGTCCCTGCTATTCACAGGAAATGGCGGTGACGTTACCACGCTGGTAAGCCGGCTTGCACAACCTCTAATGTCGGCCATATGCGTTACAATAGCTGTGGTATAACAATATTAAGTTTATGTACAAAAGCAGGCCTCTTTTATTTTAAAAAGTGGAGAATATGGAATATGCAGCACACAAAAATAAAACTCCCACTCTGCGATTTGCTAAACATTTTCCTCTTATTAAAGAACTCCTTGACAAAAAATACAGGCCCTCTTTGAAGGTTGTTGTATCTTTTGTCTCCTTATTGAATAGTTGGTAAACTGCAGCTATTTTGGGGTTTGCATATACTGTAGCACTCTACTTTCCCATTGTTCAGTGGTGTGAATTGACTGATGTCAAATGGGTTTGCAAGCAAATGACATGTGACACTAATGCTTTTGAAGCCCCAGGCAGGATAATGAGAATTATCTGACACAATTTCTCAGCACTTGAAAACTGTGACTTCCCTTTTAGCACAAGAAAACCTGTTAAACAACTGTTACTTTTTGAAAAGTTCTTAATGTCTCAAGTGGGATATTAGTTATATTTTGTTTATGAAATCCACCCATTGTTAAATCATGATTTAAATGAAACTGCCTGTCAGTATATTATCTCTTTGGTATGGTCTCTTCACAAAGTCTTGCCTGCGGGTTGAAGCCAGATGTCACTGTCAATAGGTAAGTAGCAGTTCCATGTAATAATATTGATCAAACAACAAAGGCTTGTTAGAGAGCACAGTGTACAAACTTCCCGTTGTTCTTATCTTTCCCAGTTCTATATTAGATATATTATATCCAACAACTTTCTGAACATATCCCTAATCCAGTCACCAGACTATTTTGTTGCTGGGCACAACAAGTTCAAAGATGTGAAGTATGATATGGAGGCTCCTTCTTGACATAACACCTGAGACAGATACTGTATTTCCAGACAACAAGATTGAACATAAAGAGCCTTGAATACAGGACTTCAGAGCTTAGGAGCAAGTAAAAACTAAACTTCATGGACACTCAATTAGTCAATCTATAGGGAGGATGTGTTTCTGAAGGTATTTTCCGTCTCCAACTCCAGCCCACGGGTACGGATGACGTGACATGCCCTTGCTAATGTGACTTCTGTAGTTTAATTACCTACAGTACCATGCAATGCCAACACAAAAGTCTTTTGTATGAAATACAACAAACCTACCTTGCAGATGTTATAGACTCATTAAGTCAGTAGTCTCTTTATTGCTATTCTCCTGCATGATGAAAGTTGCAGGCTAACTTTTGTTACGGATATTTGAAGAGGTGTTTCCCTAATTGACAGTTTTCCATATCTTGGTCTGATTGGTGACAGAAACATACAGTTGCTGGGAACATACAGTAAGTGAAGCAAAGGTGTGATGCTTAATTGACATGTTAATTTCTTTTAGTTTAAGAACAATATTAAAAGCATCCTGGGGATTAGAAGGCCAGATGGTCACCCTGTTTATTCCTCCCCACGCTGTCATTTCTTTGTGTCTCCACCCCCCAGCTTCGCCTTCACAGTCTGCCCAGCTCTGGGGAAGGCCAAAGGCAGGGCTTCCTGATCCACGTTCTCCGGATCCCACTATCAAATGCTGTTCATTCCACAGTTCATTGAACTCTCTGTTGAAATACTAATGCTCTTAATTAAGATCTTTTCCAGAGATCTGGGTTCCTAAACTATTTGGAAAGTTCACATTTATCATTCGCTCTTACCACTAACCGAAACTGCTCAACATTTCCGGAGCAGGACATGATTGAAATGGGCCGAATGAATAAATTACTGGTTCAATTAAATCTTAAAATGCGATAATCGATGCTGGTGAAGCAGATGCAAGACTGGGAGCCCTTTCTCTAGAGCTTTTCCTATTGCATTGGCGTATGAATTTTCATTTGGCAGTCATTCATTTTTGTGTACACTGGATTTCAGATAATGTAGGAGATCCATTTTCTGAAAGAAAGAAAGTTTGTCATTTACATAGCAGAAAAATATACAACTTTGTCAACCTCTTTAAGAAAAATGACTCTTAAACCTCACCTGTGGATCAGGTAGGTTCATCATGAGAGGAGGGTAGCAATTTGAAAGAGGAATTGATTATGTATACAGTATTGAGTGGTGTACTGGTGCTTTTCTGTACCTAGCTAGCTCTTTTAGACTTTGGTGTTTGTTAAAAACCTCTTTTGTTAATAAGGGGCTGAAATTTTCTCATTTCTTGAGTGGAATATCTTTCTATTCTGAGGAATAAGGCAAAGGTGGACAGTACTGCTTGCCGTGTGACACCTGACATGGGCCTGGGTGTTGCCTGTTGTCACAAAATAAGGCTTAGTGCTGAGCTTTTTTATCTTACTGACAAGCTCTGAAAGAGGGCTTTAAGGGAGCCATGGCTCCCAAGTGTTTCTTTATTGCTGTTTTTAAAATACTAGAATGCAAATGGTAATATAAAAACTATCCAGGTAGAGCCTTGATGAAGAATAATGGAATAAAATATAACCAATATTATATGACTCAGAAATGTCTAGTTACCCCTAGCCATGTCTGATGCTTCTTTTTTTAGAGTTATCTATTCCAACCTCTTATTCATGTCACCATTCCAGCAATTTCTGACTACTGCTATTTCATCTTGCAGCCCACTCTTGTCAAGTCATAGGTGCTCAGTTTGACCGGGCCTGGTCAAAATTGGGATGGGGGGCCTACAATCAATTTTGTGATCTCAACAGTGTTGGTGGAGCTCTGTCTTCTGAATTACATCATCATCACCACATTGTTTTCAATAACCACTTATGCAATTCAGGCTCTAGGTGGCCCAGAGCCTATTGTGATAAGTTTTGTGCGCAAGGCAGGATACAAAAAAAAATACCCCAACAGAGTGACTGGGGACACTGAGCTGTATATAGTGCTGTTCTTTGGATGAGATGTTAAAACAAAGTCCTGGCTACTTGTTGTTAAAGGTCCATTGTTGGTAGATGACACTGTTTGTAATGGTAAATACAGTACGTTAACTCAAGTAACCTGACTAAATTTCACTGTACGCTTGTACATTATGACTTGATGTTTATCCCAGATGTTTCCCCTCAGTTCAGCTGGTGAACCAATTATTCTCTTTTCTCTACCTGATCTGCTGCTTAAGTAGATGCACCTCTTTAGCAGCAGATAATGTAGGTCCACCTCATTATAGTATGTAGAGCTTTGGAATCTTTCAGGGCGGACAAAGCTTTATAAATCAAACAAATTATTATAAACCGTAACTATATAACTGTGAAATTCTATACTGGTATTCTAAACAACACCAGCCACAGCCCCCAGTGACTGAATTAGTATGAACATGTTTTAATTGGTGCAAAGTTTGCATCTTCATCTTGACAATGAAAGCCTCTTCAAAGCCTGAACAACCAGATGATGCTATAATACAGTCGACCAGGCCTCTGTTAGTATTCCAAGCTCTGCGTTCCAGGCAAAAGGCCAAACAAATTTACAACACTTCAAGTGTTCCTACATAAGAACATTTCCACTGAAGAATATGTAAATATTGCACTAATCAAAGGTTCTGGAATTGCAAATGCCACAAAAGGTTATGACCCAGGGCCTTGCTAATAGAAGACTGAGGGCGTTTTCTAAGCAGGGACGAGTGACAGCTACCACAGGGTGTTTTGCATGAAAAGGACCTCTAGTAAATGACCTCTGCCTCCTGCTTTTCAGTGCTCTGACAGTAATGAATGTATATGGGTGTTTATGCATATCAAATGTTATTTACACCTTAACAGCTAAAACAAAAGAAAGAGAGGTTTGTCCTACTGTATGTTCAGTTTATCTCCTCACATTCTTGGTAGCTGCTGTAATTTGTTAATTGAACAAGTGCTCTAGCTCCAGAATATGCCGTACATCTTTTACAAAAACTGCCGTACAAAGGCAGTTTTTGTAGTTTTCAAAACTTACTTCAAGTTTATCCCAGTCACTGGCTCAGATAGGTAATGCCTGTAGTTTTCAAGGTATGACATTGACCAGCCCTTTTTATTTATAATAGGATTCTTGTATTTAACTTGATAATACAGTTGATGCATTCTCCTGCTCATCCCTGAAGAAAAGTTTCATACGTTTCTACATTAAAAAAAAAGAAAATATTTAAATAGGGGGTTATAAACGATTACTATATAGAATATTAAAATGAGCTCTGATTTTACACTTTGAACATGGTAACATTGCAGACCATTAGAGAGCTAGAGGATTCTTCATTTTTTTAAAGTTAGTTAGGTTAATAGAGAACAAATTCTCATTTACAGTGACATTCTGGAGAGTATATTTTTGTACAGCAGGGCATTAACTGGAGTGAGCTGGAGCTACTCAAGGTTACAGCAGTAGTCCCATCTGGAATTACAGCCTATAGTCCTCTGGTCTGGAGACCAGAAACCACCACTCTGTGCTGCTGCCTGATCTACCTTGATTACATGGTTCTGTAGGCCAGAACTGCAGACCACGTGCTGAAGGTTTAAGAACATAAAAAAGCCACAGATGAGAGCCAAAAAATTCAAGACTTCAAATATGGAAGAATTTTATCCCTCCATATTGACAACTACATGAAAAGGAAATCAAGGCATAAACTTTCCATCAATAAATAACTTTTTACTTCACCATCTAAACCTAAGGCTAATTAGGTTTTAAATCTAATGCTACTGAGCCCATTTCTGGGATGGGCTACAGAGGATGATGGCAGCCTGATCAGTGTAACACCAAGAACATCAGCAGAGTGCAAATCACTGCCCTGTTGTGATATGTTCCCTTCTAGCTGAGGAGTGACTAAGTCTCAACAACCACATTTGTGATGTCCTGCGAACAAACAGAAAGCGGCTTTGCATTTTTACAAAATTCTAAAGGGAGCGGCACTTTTCCACTGTTATCAGAGTCTGCAGCCACACAATATATTTGCATAAGTCATGGAACAGAACTCTCTTCTTAAAAATACTGGTATCTATGCTTGGAGCTAGCTTAATACTTTAACTCCTGGGATTACCCACAAGACACTATAGTTGCTAGCTACCTATCACCTAGTCGAAGCTGCCAAAATAATGATTTCATCATCTCCCATTCAAAATTCTCACACCCTGCGACAAAACCGACAAAGTGACCTGGTTAGGTAGACAGACAAAGCAATTAGACCATCGGGAGCATTAATAACAGAAGGCATGTCAATCAACAGTGACTTGTCTATCATGGAGATCCTCCCTCAAGCACAGAGGGGAGATGTAATATATCAGCAAAGCCCATTGTGGCCCATACAGTCTATACAGTGCTGCATGTTTGGCATCCTGAAATGTCGGAACTATGGAATTAAACCTTAGGACAAGACAAGCTTCTGTATTGGAAAGACAAAACGAATGGTGTGCTGATGCTTCAAAAGGTACTGATCTCCTAAAAACTCAAGTAGGTAGCTGTGTCAGCATGCATAGTCTGCAAAGGAATAGAAAAGTGATACACCTGAAGAAGACTCCACAACTGAAACATTGTGTCCCTTTTCTTTTCTTTTCAGCATGGAATAAACCTTTACCTGGTCTCCTAAGTTGGGCTCAGTGCCCTGAGCTTCAGTGAAATCTAAAGATGGTTAGTACCAGTGCTATATGACATATTATGAGTATTTGTATAAGAGCATAAGAAAGGTTATAAACGAGAGGCCACTCAGTCCATCGACCCTTTGGGTAGGTAGTGGCTAATTCATGTTAGTAGCTAATGCATTTTTAAAATTTGATTCTGCCGTGAATATCAATTTTTGTGTTGTAGCTCTAGTTAGCTTTCCATTCTAGAATGGCAGCAGCACAGATCCTCATAATAGAACCTGAAATCCAGAGAAAATAATCTTTTACATGCCCTACATTTTTGCTTTAATATTTCCTGCCATTGGTTAATTACAGTATCGCACTCGTATCACTCGGTTTAAGAATTAGCTGGAACTAAAGTATGCAAATAAGAACCTATTCACCAGGCAGCTCTCTGAAAGTGAAAACTACTCCCAGGACAGACAATGACATTTAACATCTCCTTCACTAATTTGTGCTTAATAGCCAAAAAGTGATTAGAATTAGCACTGATGATATTTTATATATCCCCTCAACATTAATTTTCCTTTGCTGATTCTTAACAGCTAATACTCATGGCTGATCCTTACAGCTTAAATTAATGCAACACTTTGGCAGAAAGTCTTTTCTCACACACTGCCACAGCAATAACAGGAAGCCATGCACAGTAGTTCCTTTGAACTGAGATGGGTTGTACTGGTTGCAACACTTCAGAATAGATGGCATCATTGCTGAAGATTAGTGGAGGTCAGCTATTTCTAGTACATTTCCTGATTTCGTTCTTTGTTTTTGTTTCAAATGAAAGCCGTCTAATGGTTTTCAGATGTCCGATTCTTTTCTGTACAGAAAATCACGCAGAGAATAAACTTGTCAAACAGAAGGCTGCTTTCTGCTCTGACGTCTTCCCAAGTGAGCAGCAGCCTTCACAATTTGGACCTCTGCCACCGCTGATGAAATAAAGCCCATGATGGGATACACCGACATGCTGCGGTTTTTCTGAAGCAGAGCTGCCTCCTGCCTGCCGCTGCTGTGTGCTCTCCAGTCTCTCGTTTCGTTGGTTGATCTTACTGGTACAGAAACATAACCTGTAGATCTTCCTCACCTACCCCAACCCCGTAATGAGGAAAAGTCCGTCCTGCAGGCATAGGATAAAATTCCAAAAGTTTTCAGTTGAGATCCTTCTTTCTCCATATTTTGACATCATTTTCAACAGGTTAATTAGGTGATTTCAATTTAGCTTTAATTAATAGCATGTTGGGTACCACGGTGGCACGGTGGTTAGCATTGCCGCCTCTCAGTGCTGGGCACCTGGGCTCAATTCCTGAGTCTACATGGAGTTTATACTTTCTCACTGTGTGCGTTTGGGTTTCATTCCCTCAGTCAAAAAATATACTGGTAGGTTAATTGGCTTCTGGGAAAATTGGTTCTGGTGTGAATGTATGTTTGACCTGTGTTGGACTGGTATCCTGTCCACGATGTACCCTGCCTTGTACCCATTGCTTGCTGAGATAGTCTCTGGCTCGCCCGTGATCCTGAATTGGATGAAGCAATTAGAAAATGGATGGATGGGTAATATCATGTAAATGGGACACCTAAGAAGACACTTTTCAGCTAGGTTAAACAAATGATTTGATCAATGATATGGACCTTTACTAAGAAAGCTTAAATATACACATTATATCATATCCATGAAATTAAAGACAGCCCTAGAGGTAAGTAAGATTACATAACATTTGTAGAGTCAGTCATAATGAGATGTGGCAAATTCCTGCACGCTGGGAATGAAAATGAATCATTCTGTCCTTGGATTGCATTTCTGGTGCTATTAAATTACATTGTTGGAAAGCAGGACTGAGCTGGAACAGCACCCCCTAGATCTCCTAATATTGCTTGTAATTGCTGGAATTGTACACTTCCTGAGGGCTGTATGGGGAATGGCAGGGCTCTATGGTGATGGACAGCCCAATCTCTCAGCCAGACAGCTAAAAGAAGGATGTGTCATTCTGTTCCACCACCAGGTGCCAGCAGGATCGTTTTGGTGCTAAATGTATATTGGCAATATGTCTGTGCCAATGTTATTAGTACTGAGGCTTAAATTTCTGTTTAATTGTCTTGGGGGCTTCTTTATTGGCACATGTGGTAGGCTAAGTATTTTTATCTGAACAGGGCTTGAATTGTGATTAAGTCTCTTTAAGGATGTTGTGGTTTATTGCCAAAAAAACATGTGTAGCAGGTTTTCCTTTATAATATATCCTTGTGAACCTAGAGAAACAAAGAGAATGGCTTTTTCTGATTCATCCTTATTTTAATCAAGCTTTCGAGGAACCTGGGTGAAAAAACACAGAATAATAAATTAAAATATAGAAAAAACAAGAGAATTATGAAGGTGATGTACTAAGATGCATCCTTTTCATAAATGCTTCAGCATTAATATATTTGGAAACATCCAGGTGACTCCAGATGATGGGAAACCAACCCTATTATAAAAATAACCGTTATTTGATATAGCAACTTTCATAGTAAATCATATGAAGACACAGTGCAATTAAAGTTCTTTTTCTAACAGATATGATACATGATGTTAAAGAAGGTGTAATTTATTGTTTCAAAAACATTTATAGTATACAGCACATAAAACCAAATAGGGTCAATTTGAGCTCTTTATAATGATATAGACTTCTGCTGGCCTGAGACATATCTCTCATTCTGTGACATACAGTACATGAATATTCTTTAAGGGGTGTATTGAAGGTGCTCAATAGGAGCTCAACAGACTGCTTTTGTGAGTCTGAGCTGTGCAACTGTATTAGTCTGGGATTCTCTTACTTGCCAGCTGTTCCTGTGAGTGGGTGGGCTAGGGTCAGTCAGAACATCTTCTGCCTGCTGCATCACAGTTATCCCTAGGTTCCTGTGAGGTCACAGTGCATAAAAAGATTGACTGACTTGACAGTGGGACTTCCCGAATCCTACAGCTAGCAAGAAGGGATTGTAGCAGCAATTCCAAATTAGGAGGCCAGAAAATGAAAAAAAAAATCACAAACAATTCCAAAATAATGAGGAAACTATGAGATCATAGGGTTGCTGTGGGAGCAAATAACTCACATTTCTTCCTAAGGCCTTTGAAGTGCCAGTATCCTACTGTGTAAACTGCCTGTACACCTAAAATCTACTGGGTGAAATATTACATGCAAACGTGAACTATAAACTGATAGTCAGGCTTTCTCTGAAAGGGGACAGATATGTTAGATATTAGAGCCAGTCATATATTAGAGTGTGGATCTTGTAAAGCAAACTGTAACCTTGTACTTTGTTTCTCTGAGAAACTCCGAGACCACCGGTTATTTAGCTTCAGCTGTCAGCATTTGAACATCTTATATCCCATGGACATGTACAGTAGCTACAATAATATACAATGTGTTATAAATGTGAGGAGGCCATTCAGCCTCATCTACACGTAACACTTTTGCTTAAACCTTATTACCAAGCAGAAATGAAGTTAAACACTTCAGTGTGGTTTTATTGGAAAAAGAAGTCTGAGAAAGAGGAAGTGATGCAAAAGGATTCTTTGGTCATCTTGGTAAAACATCATGTTCTATGGGTTTTTCTAACTGTTACATATCTGACGGCCGTTCAGCTGCATTTGGTAGTAGTCTGCATAATGTTGGGTGCATTAATATGAGAGCAGAAATCTGTCCAATGCAATTCAGAGTTCAGCTGTTGGCAGAAGGATATTGCAGTTTGGTCCAGGCACATCACTTCCCTGCCCTAATTATTTAGGTAGCTTCACTGACTGATTCATCAACAATGGAAATACAGAAACAAGGACTTTTCACATAGAAATGAGACAATCAGGATGCAGCTTCAAGTTACACATGGCGGTATTCTGACATGAAGTCTAATTTGGACATGAAGGGTAGTAAAGTCTGGTTTCAGATTCTTCACTCTGTGTGGGTTAAAGTTTTGTAACCCTTAAATAGCTGTTAGTATTTGTGACTTTTCTTTTAAATGAAAAATATATCATTAAAATAAAAATAAACATAAATATATATCTAAATATACTATATATATATATAAAATCACCTTGGAGACTTTCTAATCATTGCTCTCAAGCTTCTCAGTAGTAAATACAACATGTGAAACAAAGTATTTGAATCACAGAAATTTGGGTCTGAGAATAAATAGCGAAAATTATTATGAATTGCCTGTGCATAGAACCTGTTATCTCAGAGTGCTTTACGTATAGGTTGTGACACCCTTCTACTAATACTAAACTAAGGGGGACCTTTGGGAGGCCAAATTGTTCTAGCCCAAAATGTAATTTAGATCTAATCCAGAGGACAGCATCTCCTACAGTGTTCCAACATGGCTTAGCTTCTCACCCAGAGATGTTTGCTATCAAGCAAGGAAGATAT